>NW_025783376.1:0-29136 GCF_021130785.1 Homalodisca vitripennis | reverse complement strand
TTTTATCCAATTTTATTATTTTATTTCCTTTAGTGGGCCCGATCAAATCTGAACTAGTGATTTTCAAGCAAAACATAGAATTTGATTTTTGCATACTGATTTAAACACAACATTTTGAAATTTGATAAACCACCAAACGTTAAGACATTATTAAAATAATTCATATGAATTGTTGGAAGACTAAAAAGTTATTACTACTGATAACAAATCTTTTTTAAATTTAGATGACAAAGAGATAAATAATTCAAACAAACTGTTAAAGATGAGACAACTAATGGGAAACTAAAGACCACCTGAATAGAATACTCAAGTGATTACATGTAATGAGTTACAATAGAGAATTATATTTCACTATAGTAATGGTTTTCTTTACAAATTTATTGATACCTAAAAGATTCAATTCCAGTCCCAAAATTGGTTCTTGATTCTAAATCTGATACCGATTCTTGTGTTATTTCTAAGTAAGAATAAAGCCTGCCCGATTCTAAAAAATTGTGTCACTACTTGTGTCTACAGTTGATATTAGTAGCTCCAAAAAATAACTAACTGAGAATAATTATATATTTTATAAGTGTAGCATAATTGTAATTGGACTGTAAAACTTAAAAAGTGACCACAATGATGGATCACTGGTCGCTTAATGGAACAACAGTGGTGCGATATGCGAGACTTTGGTTAAACAGGCAATGATTTCACAATCAAATAATACAAATTTTTTGTAAGTCTACTATAAAGTAAAATGAATAATATGCGACATACACTGTTTGTTAGTGAAGAATTCACACTTGACTTAGGCTTGTTCCTGGGAGATCTA
The DNA here is from genome assembly GCF_021130785.1 of Homalodisca vitripennis. Taxonomy (NCBI): domain Eukaryota; kingdom Metazoa; phylum Arthropoda; class Insecta; order Hemiptera; family Cicadellidae; genus Homalodisca; species Homalodisca vitripennis. The sequence goes on along the minus strand of NW_025783376.1, from coordinate 28,322 downwards.
CTGGACTGACAGAGTTCCATCTTTCTCCTCACTTCTACATCTTCATCCACTTTTTCTTGTATCAGAGAGCGAGCAACAGCAATCATCTCAGAGGTGCCCTTGATCACAACTCTTACCTCATTTGCTTCTCCTGAAAGTGTGATTTCAATTAGTGGGAAGTTTTATTTATTTTTCAATACATATTTTAGATATTGGATAAAGGAACATGAGGTATATGTGGGGTATAGGGATAGTGAACTATTTAGTCAGTTACAAACCTGAATAATGCTATTTTTACATATCGACAAATCTGGATGACAATGTTGAATAAGGCAAAAAATATGGACGCTTTGAACACATTTAAGGCAAACAAACAAACTTGGATGCTCTGAACATAGAATACTATTGTTTCTGTATACTACAAAACTGAACAAAATATTACCAATACAACTTAACAATATCTAGATACTTTTATTTTTTACCACACGCATCATTATACAATGGGAGGATCATTTAAAAAAATTAATAAACCCTTGCCAAATATAATAATGTCAAGATTCAAGATGTCTTTATTAGTCATTAAGCAACATAACAAGTTACAATAGACTTCGTCAAACTATTGGGCAGTAATACTTAACAAATAATAATTTATGAACTAGAGACTTATTTTAAAACTAACAGAAACATTGTATAAGACATAAGAACTTACAAAACTACCATCTGGTATAAATAGAGAGTGGTTGTAGGAAATTATTTAAGAAATAATGAAAGCATTTTATGATAAAAAATCTAAAACACAAATTGAACAAGAAACACAAAGAACATAATACAAAAGGGGAGTCGGAACGCCCATATTCCCCATGTTAACAAAGGTACATTTTTCTCAGAAAGTACTTAGGCTACAGTCATAATTTTTTCAACATTTGTTTATTACCTTATTTTGTGTAATCAGATCCAACTTGGATAATTTTCAAAAAGTTTTTCCTAGTAAAAAAAATTTTTTTCCAAATCAATTTAAAAAATCACTTAAGCGTTTGGTAAAATTTTTATAGCAGCAAAACTAAGATTGCAAATTGCATGAAATTGGGTCTGATTGTTGGCAATAGCCTATAGATTATGTGGGAAAAATTTCAGTACTGTATCTTGAATACTTCCTGAGAAAAATGTACCTTTATGAGAAAAAGGCTAACTTTCCGGAAATCGCATTTATTGTGAAAACAAGACAAAATGAGGCTCTAGGCCTACCTTAGAAAAGTCCTGGGCCATACTGGGGTCCATCTGCTTCATCATCCTTTTCATTTTGAACCATTCTTCTTTTTCTTCTTTCTTGTCTGGCTTCTTTCGTTATTCCTTCCGCAGCTTTCTCACTTTTCCTCTGTCGCAATTCATCAATTCCGCGCAAAGCACTCACTGACCTATCACATAAACTTAGTCCAAGCTTCTGGAAAACTTCAAGTTTGCCACTATTTCCATCATTGAATGAAATGACAGCATCATATACACCAAGTTTCAACGTATCCAGCCTTACGAAGACCCGTTTTGGAATTTTGGCCCATAACACATTGTTGAAGCTCTCGTTTGGATTCTGCGTATGTCCGTGTAAACATTTTTTTAACAACTCAGAATTTGTTAGTGCCCTGTAGATGTATTTTATTTCTAACATTATCTCTTGAGGTAGGCTATCTTTGTGGTCATAAACTGTACCTTGAGCCTTAGCCTTCTCATAACCACACCACGAGTCTGCGCCTTTCGGACACAAACCGTGTTGAGGATTTTCATTAGTGGAGAGTTTATGAAAGTAGGTGGCCCAAATATTTTTCTTCATTTCTTCTACATTCTTTACACATCTTCTTTTTGCAAGGGCATAATATGTTTGTAATATGTCTATTTGGGCGTCTGTTAGTCTTTTCTTTCCCCTAAGCACCTTACCGTCACCTAATTTTTTCCCTTTTGTCTTTCTCTTCAACTCTCGCAGCCTTGATCCCATCCTCTTCTGTATATGGCCTATACATTCAAACTTTTCTATTGTGACATCTTCCCCACATGGCTTAGCCTCATTCACTATTTGACATCCCTTACTGTCACCGTCCCCGAGATATTTAGTGTACCGTACATTTTGAGCAACGGAGTTCCGACCAAAAACAGCTTACATACCTCTAGTTTTTATTTAATTTTGAAACTTAGGAATAAGATACAAGTGTGAGAGTTATATTTTTTTAAAGGGAATAAACTAACAAATCAAATAAAAAAATAAAAAAAAATTGTATAATTTTTTTTTTGCATTCCGACTCCCCTTAAAACTGAATGAAAAATGTAACAATATAAATCATTAAAATATGTAAATCAGGTGGTTAAAACTTAAAATATAAAAGTATAAAACAACAGTTAAAATTTGACTAGATAAAATTAAAAACTTAAGGAACTAATATCACAGGCCAAATATTCATTCACAGGGTAAAATGCCTTTTCTTTAAGCCATTTGCTTATAACTCTTTTAAACCCTTTCAGGGCCAGGACCAAATATGAGATGTTGCAAATTTTTTTCACATATCATATCCGCTTGTGACTAGTCAAAAGTGCCAGGCTAAAATTGGCGATTTTGCAGTCTCTTAGATTAAAAATTTATAACTTTTCATAAAAATTAGAGAATGACCTAAAAGTTGCACCAAATTACTCGTATAGATATATACTATCAACAAAAACATATATATATATGTAGTTTTTAAGTAATTTAAAATTAAAAAAAAATGTTTTAATAGATTACATAAAAAAATTTTTATTGTGACTGGCTTTATAGAAGGCCGCCAGTGATATGTCAATGTGCTGTGACTTTTTTAGGATATATTTAGTCAAACATGACTCCTGATTCTAGGAATCAAGTCTGTGACATTCTGAAATTCTAGACGTTCCACTAAGAGGAAGGTGAACTAGAGTAAAATCAACATTCACATTGAATTAACCCTTTCCACCATAGCTACGTTATGTGTAGAAAACTCAGCCGCTCCACCTTTCTCTTGGATCGTGTCTAAAACATCGTAGTGCACTCAGTTATGTACCTGATGAGACAATGAGAACAACTCTTCACCTACATTACACTATATTTTGTAGTCTAGGTGTCTTTGATGTCGAAACGATATTAAGAGTTCATTTTGAGCTTTTTTGTCACCGACGTTTTTGGACCTCTTCAGATGAACATCACTACAGATTTCAGGACTCAACTTTAAGACGTCAAATTACAGATACTGCAATAAGAGGAAGATGACGTGGAACTAAATTCAACATTCACACAGTCGATAAAGCCGTAACCCCCTACATGACATATTATAAGTTGAAATCCTGGGATGTCACAAAAATTAGTGTTAAGTAAAAATATGTTTACATATTGAGAATACAATAGTTTAGAACTGAAGCTTTCTTTAAGAGAATAAAAAAAATCTAAAATAACTTTGATAAGCACCAGTGGTCTCATGCCTTTTACTTTGCATGGATTTATTGAAACATCTTGTAAACAAATAGGATCATTATAGAATTAAATAGTGAAATGTAAAGATACATACAGTACGGACCATAAGAGAGTGCAGTTGTGGGAGGAGCTTATTTGATACGTGACCTTGGAACAGTTAAGTAATTAACTATGTTAATTTGAGATTTGTACAGTACATTATAACAACTGTCTGTGTCTGCAGCAATGTGCTGTGCCAGGTGGCATGTTGTGCCCACTGCACTCTTTCGTAGCCCCTATTGTAGTGATTATATTTACCTCTTTTATTAGAAGATACACTATCCACGTTGATTTTAGTATTTGAAGCTCTTGAAATTGATCTAATATTTTCTCCATTTCTTCCAATAATACGTCCTACTGCTTTCTGAAACAAACATTTTAAAATTACAATAGATAATATGGCTTTTAATAACATTAAAAGTTAATAATTGATTTACAGCATGTAGTTGACATAGGCTACTTTTGAAAACTATATGTTTCTTAACACTTTAAATGCCAAGTCGGTCAGAGTTGACCGACGCCTATGATGTTTGTACAGATAACTGTCGGCCATACCTGACCGACAGCGTTGCTACGCAACAGACAACCATTATGCCCGTCCTGTATAATGCACTACACTCTAGCGGAAATTATCAAAACTACGTGACCTAGAATGACATTGGCTATTTACAGAACACTGTTTCAGTTCAGATACGCTACAATAAAGTGCTGTTATATGGCTCGAAAGATAGAGTATTTCTTTAGCATCTCGTCGGCCAAAGATGACCGACAGATGTTTTTGTAATTTTGGTGTAACATAATTTTTGTTATTTTATTGTAAAAATAGTAGTGATTATAGCAAATACTATTACCCTGTGTTGCATTATAAAATTTAAAGGAAATCAGCAATTTGTATGGTGCTTTTCTTGTTTTTTAAGATTTAAAGATGTTGTTTGTAAAATAATATACGTATTATGCTGTAATAAAATATACGTTTTATTATTACCACACAAAAGTGTTAATTAATTATTAATCTGTAACCGAGAAGGTTACTTACATGAATATCATAATGTACAGTATTATTTAGAATTATACTGTCAGGAATAAAATATTCATACATAATTCAGAAACATTACTACAAGCTTTCTTATAGCTTCTTGTAAAGTTGGCTTCCTTATACCTAAATTACAAATATAATTAACACTTTGTGACATAAGGTTTTTGTTAACTTACCACAAATGAATGATCTAATTTTAATGTCATTTCTGTATTACATAGTAAATTTTTCATTTGTGAATGTCCTTGAAACATGTTTCACATAAAAATGGTTTGTCAGGACACACGCTACAAAATGTAGTGACTTTTGTCATATTTCTTGCTACACTGCGGGCCTCTCTGTTCGGACAGTTTTTGATAACACATTTTGCAAAACTTTCCTAACTCTGTGTTTTTTTGCACCTTCTCCAACCATAGCAGATGATGTTAGATAGTGATGCCCAGTCCTTGATACTTCAGGAATGCGTGGCGTTTCCTGCAAAACACATTAAGGAGCAAGCTAGCTGTTCTTTGAATTTTGTAATCGAAATTAAGTGCTTCTTTTTAGCATTGGGGAGGTTTTTTTGTTTTCAAAAATGTATTGTATGCCAACCAGCTGTTAACCACAGAAGTACCAAGAACGAGTTCTTCACCTACTTTGTGGTACCATCTCATAGTCTTTCTCACAGCGGTGCTGTATGAAGACATCTGATCAGAAAGATCTATGCCTACTTTAGCCTTATTGTAGGCTGTGACAACAAGTGGCTTTTAGTACAGACGGCTTGTCTGGGTTTTTGGATGGAATTTCTACATATTCCGGTTTGTGCACAGTTGACAACATTAAAACTTCTCGTTTATCCTGCCACTTAGTTATAAGGACCCTTCATCATTTTCTAAACAAATCATTTCTCCTTTCTGGATTTTTTCTTTTGTCAAGTCTTTTGGAATGCCCTTTCGGTTTCGTCTTAAGGTTCCACAAAGATGAGTTTGTCTCGATAACAAAGAGTTTGCTAGTTGAACAGAGGTATAAATAATTGTCAACATATAGGTTGTGGCCACTGTTCAAATGGTTTGCCATGAGCTCCATTACTACAGAGGTAGCTACTGAGTTGTCTGTTGCAGCAACGGTACCTTTCCCCATATAAACTTTTATATACCATAAGTATAGCCAGTTTTGTCACAAAGTTTAAATATTTTAATACCGTACTTATGAGCTTTGCCAGGTATGTACTGGCGGAAAAGTAACCTACCACGGAATGGTATCATTGTCTCATCGATGACAAGGTCTTGTTCGGCTTCTTTTAGGTTAAAAAACATACCATTTATAATAGAAAGCAAGGGTTTTATTTTTTGCCGATACGCCCATCTCTTTGCAGATTGTTGTTATCATTGAAGTGCCAAAAGCGTAAAATTAATTGGAATCTATTTCGGCTCATTACTTTGAGGCACCTGAGAAGCTGTATAAAGCATTTGTGGACCAATAATCACATTATTCGGGGAAGTGTTACTAGGCCCATGTACAAAAAGTAGGCCTATAAACTTTTTCATTTCTTCTGGATTGGTTGTCTCGCCAATCTTTAAGCCTACTCTTACGGCTCAATCGTAATTTAGAAATTACATCGTGAGCATTCCGATTTGTTTCTGTGACCATCAGATCAATGACATCGGCATTAAGACACTGTTCAAAGAAGTCGATCGGTTTTGAATCATTAGTGGTAATAAATTTGAATGTAGGCCTAGAGTTAAACTCAAAGATCTGCTGTTTACCTTCAAAACTATGCCAATTGTCACCTTCGTCAGGAGTTACTGTTAACTGTCGTTATGGTATTATCAACATCGGCGTCTGTGTCTTCGTTTGCAACCATAAACTCATTTTCAGCAGCTTCGTCCGAGCCATCACTTGGTTGAAAAGTCAGGGTCTGAATCCGTGTCGTCAACCACACTATAGTCCATGTCCTCAACACTTTTTCATCTTCACTTAATCCCACAAATAAATTCACCTTGAGATGAGGGAAGGTCAATTATTCTGTCAATTTCCGATTGTCGCAAAGGATCGCCCATTTTACGAACGCACTTCCACTTTCTAGGCTAAAGCTTCAAAACAATAGCAGGTTGATGAGGAAAAGGCGCGAAAGTACAGTGAAGGTGTCGTCCGAGAGTGATGTAATACACAGCTGACTACAGCTGCAGTACAATCCAGTGAGCTATTCTGCACTACCAAACCACAAAAACGTAATATCCCACACCTAATATTGTGTCGGTCATGTACGACCGACGGCATATTTTATAGTGTACTATGTAACTGTAAATGATCGTGTCGGCCAGGAATGACCGACGATGTAAAAAACGTTATATACAAAAAAATTATCAAATCACAATGGTAAGTGACCAACTAACAGAAAAAAACATGAATAGTTCCTAGTTTTAGCCACGGATAATTTTGGCACTCTAACGCTAAAACAGAATATTTAGGCTTGGCATCTAACGTGTTAATCAACATTTTACCACAACACTCAAGATATATTGTTCAATACTAGTTTTTATGGTGACAGTTGTTTACACTATCAGAAAACTGCTAGTTGGCGCTGCAATCTTGTGGATAATTATCAAACAATATGAATGCCCCATGAGCTTTGATTTGTTATGGTATAATACATTTTATTTTTTAATCAATATTCATTATTTGTATATATTGTTACTTATTTTTCTTAAAGACTAGATGTTGATAACAGAATTTATTATTTCCTTTCCATTCCCACAACGTTTTGCTGTGATGATTGCTATGTTGTACCTGGTAAGAGGTACAGGGAGGGAGGCAGAATATTAACTGTTGTATGACCTGACCAAGCACTATAGGAATGCACATGGGAGCAGTTATAGGTTTGAATGTTGACTGTGTGGGACCCAGCTCCCGACTGCTAAGGACAATAAGCATCTCATTGACATTCATGTCCCAGGACTTTATTGAGTGAGAGCAGCTCTCATTTGCTGCTCATGCCTTCGCCCATGAGCCTGACTGGTGGTCCTTGTGTTGGAGCGGAGTATGGTTGCTGATATCCGGCAAGCTTATTTTGTCGAGTCGACTCTTATTGGACCTGCTTCCCTTGTTTGAGAAGTAGTGCTCTTAGTCAGCCTCATGAAGAGGCCACTATGGACCTTGTGCCGATTCCTCCTGTCATTGTGCTGCTACCTGAGGTGAGGTTGGAGGGTTGGATGGTGATCTTCCGACTGCAGCATTTGTTCCTGTGCACCACCAGATCAATGGTCTGGTGAAGTTAGTGGAAGATATTGGTGAGCTCATAGCAGAATTTTGGAGTGGTGGACCTAGCATTGGAACAATCCCAGATGTTTCCAACATTGTAGAGTTCTCTTGATCCTGTTACTTCCATTCCTATGACCCACAAAGCCCAGAGGGCTCGACAAGGAGCTGCATACATGGCCTGGAAATTAAAGTTATTGGAACAATGGAGTGTGACAAGAACTGCTGGTGATAAAGTTGTGCGAGATTCCATTCTGTTGGGAGTAGTTCGTCCTGCAGCGGCAGGGGCGGTTGATTCATGGGAGGGGAAGTGACAGGGAGATTCAGCTGAGTTCTAAGCACGACACTAAAGGTGAGATGTTACGCAGAGCTGAGTGTCTTGATGGGGATAATCTTCTCCCAAGTCTGTATACTCCTTTTGAGAGCCCTAATCTGGCTCTGGTTCTTTGGCTATACAGCAATGCAGATGTGGTGGCATTTGATGCCACTGAGAAAGCTGTTAAGGGGTGGACTAAGACACTCATTTCTAAGAAGAAGCACCAAATTGCTCTGGATGACAGCATGGGACCTGCTCTTGGTTATGGTCGGGGTGGGGCCACAAATAACTGAGAGGTCAAGTTGTGTTGGAGCCAACAAGGGTGCGTACGTTTAATGACCTTACTGATCGTTTTCCATTGGCTTCTGGGATGAAGAACAATCAGTCCTATTGTTTTTAACCTTGCCATGGAACCAGTAATAAGGGTGGCACCCAGTTTGGCTCCTTGGTGTGGTTACAGACTCTGTGATTTGGATGTGCCTATTACAGTGTATTGTGATGACAATTCTTTAATTGCATCCGATGAGGTGAATATGAAACAGCTATTGGCAATGACATGTCAGCCTCGGCTAGATTGAAGTTTAACGCAAGAAAGTGTCCTAAACTTAACTTTGACTGCACGGTCAGACAAAGAATCCTGTCAACTGAGTATAAAATCAGTGGTGTGCCTGAGAGAGGGTGAGAAGTACTGTAATCTTGGTGTGCTTATGGAGTTCAAGATTAACAAGACACCTGAGCAGGACTCTGCATAAATGATTATTGACATCTGTAAGCTTGACAGATGTCTCTTAGTGCCGTGGCAGAACTTCGCCCAGAGGATATTTATTCTCATCAGGCTTAATTTTCTCCTGAGGGGTGATAAGGTGGCTAAGAGTTCCCTCATTTAGATTAATAAGGAGGTCAAGTTAAAAAATAGTTAAAAAATGGTGGTTGGTAGACATTCCCTCAGTAGTATAGCCAGCTGCTGCAAGAGTTTTCAAGTGCATATGGCTGGTGCTACAGTGTCAGACCTGCTTATAACCTCAGGATGCAGGAAGGCTCTTCTTTACGACCCCGCTTACCACTTAGATGTAATTTAGATACACTCACTACTAACTACGATCTGAGGAAAGTTGAGTGATGTGGTTTGCTAAATTAGAGTTTCCAATAATTTTATGAAGGCAGAAAATTTACTCGATTTGTTGATTGGTGGTTTGATTTTTGAGGTCGTCTGGGCACAGAGCCCCCAGAATGGATCTCATATTTTAAATTTGTATGCATAACAGTGATGGGTTTAGGGGTGGCTACTATGCTGTATTGAACTGTTAAGTCCATTCTGTCTGAAGAACAGGGGTGCAGTGAGTTCCTCAAGTAGGATCGTCCCTGGGGTGGAGGATCCATTTCGGATGAGCCTTATGTTGGTGAATGAGTGCGAAAGGGATATGGCCATTCTATAAGAGAATTATTACAGGGCCTTTGGAGCTGCTAATAATGGGGTATAAGCAGTTGACTACGGATCTCTGCTATCAGGGATTGATTTGAAGTAATGGTTGATGGATATGAGGTCAGTGAGCTGGCAAACAAGAGGGTGCTAAAGCGCCTTGGTAATTCAGATCGATGCCATCAGATAGTCCTGGGATAATTATATAACGTGTCCAGCGTCCACCTACAATGGTAGTGGCTTCTTGCTTATGAATCAGTGCGTAATTTTGTTGAGCTTACCAGCTACTGGTTAAAATTTAAATAGTTCTATTTTGTTAACTTTTTATTTGATTGATGTTTCTATGTTTACTAGGATTTATTTTCATGAATTGTTTCAAATTTTATGTTATTCAATTGTAAAGGTATTGTATTTGTATGTTACTACATTTTAACAGTTGGATTCTGTTTAAAATTTATATTTGACTTGTACATTAAGTATAGTTATGAATCGTTTAATGGCCAGCTTACCTGGGAAGGATGGGTCTTGCATGGAACACGAATTTAGATAATCTATTCTATTTTCTCAGTGCATGTTGCTAACAATGTAAAATGTAAATCCCCTTAACCCATTGCGGATCAACGACGTGAGGGTGACGCGGAGCGAGGCGTGGACCAAAAGCACAATGACGTGACCCTCACGCGGATGACGTGGTACGGATGACTCATTTGTTTTGAACGCTTATCGCTGTTATAAGTCTCGGAGATTATTTATAGTCCGTTTTCCTGGACTGGCTTCCTATCTTATCTCTGGTACCTGTCCACAAATACTCCCCTCGTTATCGGTCAATAACGTTTTTATTTGCGACAAATTGTTTGTCTGAGTCGTACAGTCGTGGCGTTCGATTTTCCTTTGCCTCGTGTGCGTGTACGTAAATAAAATGGGTGATAATTTACGATCATCTGAATTAGATAGACTATTATTAGAAAGTGGAAGTGATGAAAGTGATATCGATAGTGTTATTGAGGATGGAGACGGTTCTATCACGCGTATTTGTCCACGTTTTCATAATTACGCGGATACTAATGTTGACAGTGACGAGCGGGCTATCACACTAAAATCCACTACTAAGACAAAAGACAGTCTCAATACAGTGTAAATATTTTGTAAATATTAGATTAGTTGTTTCTTGAAGTGACAGTATTATTACAACATTTTTTTATTATGTAAAACATTTGATCCGTCCTACATCAAGCAGCTACAACACGCAAAAAAACGTAAGTAAAAATGTTACGTACCTGTATTTTTACATTTGTTCTAGTATAATATACTTGTCTAATATGATCTGTATAATGTTTATATAACATAAATAACAACATAAACAAACAAAACATGTATAATTATATACGCTGGCCTAATTAGCGAGCGCGCTAAGCAGGCAGGTAGGCGTGCAAACACTGCGGGTGCTGCGTTGTAATACGGATTAATTCGTACTCTAAGGCCCCCGCGCGCGCCGTTTTTCACGATCCGCAATGGGTTAATATAAGCAATAGGTAAGTTTCTCTACTGTTTCTTTTTGCCTAGAGGAAAAGAGATAAGCCTCCACACATAGGCATCAAATGACCTTTGCCTCTCCCTTACTTAAAGTTTAGGCCCTCAAAATCTGAGAGCTCCTATTCTCCGATATCCTTACGGCTGAGAAGATACGCCCCTAGGAATTGTTTCCTAATTTTACACATGATAGGACAGTTTAGCTACATATGTTGTGCTGATTCTTCTGCTTCTCAGCAAAGTCTGCATTCATCAGTCTGGCTTTGACCCACCTTCATCAGATGTTTCCTAAGAGGGCCATGTCCTGTCAACATCTCTAATACCCGTCGTATATCCTCCTTCATTCAAGGAGAGCTGACTACTTTTGCATAAGAGGAGATAAACATTTTAGATTGTTTAAGTCCAGAGGCCTTTCTCCAGGTGTATCTAATCAGAGGGATCTAATCCTCTTTTCCCAATCTTTTAAAAGAGCTATGCTATGGGAGAAAACTACTCCACAGACTGGCTCTGGCCCTACCAGAAGGGTTTCTGTAAATATTTTAACGAGGGTATATGCTTTATCATATCAATGCCCTCTTCGTGGCCTGGCACCCAACCGAGTACTTTGCTCCTCTTTGTCAGTTCCCCTAGTACATCTTACTTTTTCATACTGTTTTTGAATTAAAAGAGCAGGACGTCAAGTGCCTTTAATGCTGCCTAACCATCTGAAAGTATTAAGTATTCTACTCCTTATGGCATCATTTGTATGAGCTTTCAGGCACATTATTCTATTGCCATGACTTCCATTTGGAAGACTGTGGCTGTTTTCCCAGTGGTACTGCAAAATTTGCTCCTGGCCCATACATACAAAAATCCTGCCCTTGAGTCTAGGTGTGATCCATCTGTGTAATACTTCAGGATGCCTTTAGTAGGGTAGGCCTCATTATTACTCCATTTATATCTTCATTAGGGACAAGATATGATTTGTCAAAGGAGTATTTATTAACTATAATCTCTGATATGTAGGTTATAATTTCAGCCTCAGAGAATTCTTGCATTATTACCATGTATCCTTCGGAGAAAGTAGGATTAACCCCCTTTTTACTCAGAAGCTTTATTGCACTTAATCCAGCTGTCTTCTTCACCTCCTGTCCCAGAGGTGTATATCCCAGAACCGCTTCAAAAGCCAAAGTTGACAGGAGCTCTTGGCCTGGTGGTACTAACACAAGCTAACCGTAAAAGCCTCTTGGCAGCTGTTTTTAGTTCTACTATCGGACACCACACTAGAGCAGTATATGTGACCATTGGTTTTATTATGGCTTCATATATCCAATATAAAAACTACTGTACTGTCAGTTAATAAATTGTATAAATAGGTAACTTAAACAAAGCACGTAGCAAATTAATATCACCATGAGTGGAAAGTAAAATGGTCTAGTCTTAATTATTACACAGTCCTCTGGCATTGAGTGTATGTCACATATTTTACTCACCTCTGGAACCCAAGTTTCATACACTATAATGAGGGGTTGCGTTGTAATTATTTCATGTAACATGCTTTCAGCCATCTGAGCAGATTCTGCCGTGCCTCTGATATAGCATGTTCGGTACTCTTCATTGTCATCTAGGAGAGAGAAAACAATAAACCAATGTTAGTGTTACTCGCACAAAAATAGTCTGATGATATATGTTCCAGCTATGACTTGGCTGCAACATATTGTCTGGGAAAGACAGATCAGTATTTTCCCTTACATGTAAAACTGGCAACAGTGCTGGGTGCGTGGTTTAGATGGGAGATTGAGATAGATGACCAACCAACAACTGATTAATTTTGTATGGGATGCTCTAAACACATGTCTGTACAAGTATAGAATATCATTTGTAGACAATTACTAGGTTTTACTAATTTGAAAAAAAAAAAAAAATCAAAAAATTCATTACTTACATGAATTACACAAACTACTTTCTGTAAACGAGTTTGGATTTAGTAAGAGCAAATCGCCAATGAAGGTATTAGTAAGTGTCACTGTTGTGACTGTAGAGACTACAGCTTAAGAAAAACAATTTTAAGCCTTTATCTTTAACTTTAATTTAAACTATTTCTGCATTGATCATAGCATTCTAGACTGAAAGCTATAAAACGTTTTTGAAATACCACTTTCATGGCATAACTCAATTCAATTAATCAACTCATAACTAAGAACAGATTCAAGTGCTTCAATTTCAAACCATTGTTCAAGTTTAACAAATTTAAATTATATTTTTTTCAAAATTCAACAGTTAACTTGAATATATTTTAACTTTTTAAATAGGCTCATCAATACACCATGAGAATGATGTGCAGTACTCTGATAACACGAACTATCTTTTCTACAGAATAATCAAATAAATTACGTTTTTATTTCCAAGCTTGCCTATAATTTCCTTACATTAATAAACCTAGAAGTGGCAGGTGAATGTTTCTCACATGACCAATCCCTTATGCATGCTTGTTTTTAAATTCTTAAAAATATAAAACCTTTCCAAAATGAGAGTTATATCATTAATTTTTGTTTTAAGTTTCAGATTGTTTGGTGTAAAAACGAAATTACTGTAAAGTATTTTTTACATCATCCGTTTTACAAATTTTAAAATAATTACAAGAAATAAAATACATGGGATCTTGAGAATGAAATAGCTGTACAGACTTGTAAACATTTAAATTTATGGAAATATTGACACTACCCAGTTTTATATCCTACAAACCATAATATTTTCTTACTTTAATTATTACCTCATTAAAACATCAACAAGACAGTAAAGATTATGTGACTGGACAAAGCAATAACTGTGAAAGAACAAAAAAATCAAAGAAATGAAAAGACCAAAAGATACTTGTATTCTTTGAAATGGGTGTATGCAAATTTATAGACAGGGAAGTGAAATTAGTATGAAGTTTGCTGGAGATGGTCTCCTATTGAGCAAAACTAATACTTTGCCCAGAATATTTTATTTTCCAATAAAATAAGCACCATAATGTGGAATTACTTTTTATTTTTGTTTGTTAACATGATATATTATGACTATTTTCAATTTAATAAAACCTAAAGTCAAAAAAAAAAAATAAATAAAAAAAAAATACTAAGGTTTGTCCCCCTATTAAATTTGTATTAATTGTTTAACCAAAATTACATACCTTCCTCTTTAAAATTAATTCTCGTTTCTGTTTTCTGCTGGATATCCTTGATGTTGCTTCCTCCTCTCCCGATAACAACACCAACTACTGAGTTAGGAATTTTCATTTCAATGAGTTTCACCCTTGAAGTTTTCACATCTTGAAGAGTCTCATGTAAATCGTCTTCTTCCTAAAAAATTAAGTAGACATTGAAATGTAGACAATATCCTGCTTTATATACTACAACTATAGTACGGTTCATACACTTGGAACAGTACGCTAACATAGGATAAATGCATAGTTTGATACAATAATACGTTCATCAAGTAACATGATCACACACACATATATATATAATATGTATATATACATATTATTGTTTATATTAAAAATATGTACTTAATCTGTTTCTGTACAAATTGAACATAAAATTATTCTTACTATATAATAAAAATCAAAAACTTATTCTGACACTGCAGGAACAGAGGTCGATTTCTTGTGGCTGTGGATGATCTATTTGCTCAACACTAATGGAATGTCCAATAGCTAATTTGTGTTATTAATTCATACAAGTTGTGTGATTATCGACTGAATAACAACAGATTACTGTTGCATAAAAACAGATACTTTGAAGTGTTTTTATTATTTGTTAACCTCTCATCTAGGCTGTTTGTAAAAATGCGTTTTTACTTTATTTCTTTACAATAATGTCTCCAAATCGAGTAATAACTTTACTGTAAACATTTCTACAAAGTTGTTACTTTATAAATTTCTTTAACACTCTTTCTAGCCTACAACAAATCATAGTAATTGCTTTTCAAATGTATCCATACAACTTTTATTGCTTTAATAATGTCTATCTTAACATTAATTTAAAAATGAATCAAAATTTATTTTTAAGCTGTCTGGCCTATTGCTTCAGTTCTTTTTTTGGGTTTGTTTGACAACAGAATAGTTTGGAAGGACTTTCATTACATCCATATAAGAATACCTACCACTTTGTTTTGGCTGAAAAGACATACAGTTGTGCAACTACTCAAAAAGATTTTGTTTTCAGGAATACCTATCATGTTACTATTTACCACTAAGTTCAAGTCGTAGGCAATATATTGCAAATACTTCTTTTTGTTTTTCTTGGATTCTTCTTCAACCCAGTATTCACACATATGTGCCATGGTTGCTCTGCCATCATACTCTTGATATTTACATTTTGGCAAAAATAAATCTTTTGTCACTATATTTTTGACAATAATTAATTTCTTCCAGTTCCTGTGCAGACTGTTGCCAGATACTTAGGAGCCTGCCATTAACCGCTGATGCCACACGTATGTCTCAAGAATGTTTTGTAGTGTAACATATATACAAAAATAGATTTTACTGATTTTATTTATATTCAGATACTTATTAGATGCTTGCTAAGAATCAGTTTTCAAAATTTGAGGCCTTATGGCGAAAATCCATGAAAAACTGCCATGATTTTTTACAATTCTTATCATATTCAAATAACATCAAAATCACTATTAAGGTATACATTAATGACGAGTTTTTATGCATGTTTTCATACCAATAGCAAGAAATTATGGAAAACCACAATATCTCTCACATGAACAAGAATATTGAAGCTTGAATTATGGATTGAAAAAGTTTGTTTACAACGATGAATGTCATTGTGCTTCATCGTATCCATATTTGAATAATAATAATAATAATAATAATATTTATTTGCCATCCAAAAGAATCACAAAAGATCATTGACAATGTCATTTAGCTGCTAAGTAAGCTTAGTCATGAGTCCATCACATATTCAAACATGGTCAATCAGTATTTTATAATCAATCAAACACAATATTAAAAAGGATTTACAAATATTATATGTTAACTACAACCTAAAAATATTTACATAACTAAATACAATGTAAGATTACACCTTGTGAAAATCCAAATCATAAAATTCCCTGCATAAATCAACATAATGATTTTAATATAATAAAACCTCACCATTTAACTGATACTATCCAAATAATAAATACCAAACAGTACCCATCAAATACTCCGTCAACAACTGCCTCTCTCCGCATCAGCTAAGTATACATCCTTCAAGCAAAGACCAGCAAAACATGATTAACAAAAATGGTGATTTGTAACAGGCCTCGTGCAAAGTTCTAAAAGTCTATTGGATCAATGACAAAAAAGTCATCTAGTTTTATAAAGGGATGTTCTATATAGCCAGTTATAAAACTTGTTTTTAAATTGCAGGATTGGATATTTATCCATAAGTACCTTTAATTTATTGTAAATTTTTCATAGATATAATGGTATGGCTACTTTGGCATTTACTCAGTCTAGAAAACGCTATGAGGGCTCTATCCTTATACCTTGTATTATAGTTATGAATATCATAATTATATTTATAACTACTTTTATTTTTAATTTGCATATAGGGTTAAGTCCAAAAATATAGAGATTTAATTACTGTTTGTATTTTCATTTAATAAATAAGGGTTGACAATGTTCATATTCTTGTGAATTTGTTAAAGCCCTTAAGGGCTCTTTTTTGGAGTATTAATATTTCTCCTAATTCTGCTACAATTTCCCCAGAGTATGAGCCCATAAACGCATTATTGACAGAAAATATGCAAAATATGCTGTTCTGATTATACGATTCCGGGATTTTATTAGTGAGACTCCTCAAGAGATAAATGAATCTATTTAGTCTTGGATTAATCGAGTCAATGTGTTGGCTCCATGTTAAATGGTTATCAATAAACACTCCCAAAAAACTTGACTGCATTAAAGGTAATCAGGATTCTCAAGGATATTATTTTTTAAACTAAATATAAATTTTTTTGGGTTTTTTTTTATCTTGATTTAGAAGAAATCCATTGGCATTGAACCATGTGAGGTTGGCATCCATGAAGAGCGTTTATTCCAGTTAATTTCTTCCAAAGCATTAATGTCTGCAGTGGAATTTCACCAGAGTTGTGTCGTCAGCATATAATATAGTTCTGGCTTTTATAAAATCAGGGGAGGTCATTTATTGATATTAAAAAGAGGAGAGGTCCTAGGACTGATCCCTGAGGTACAACCGAAGTTGACTTTAGTTCTTGGGACCAAATACCATCAATTAGAACTTTTTTGACTTCTATTTTGTAAGTATGATTCAAAAAAACTTAAAGGGGGAGTTTTCAACACCATAAAACTTAAGTTTATTTAAGAGGTAGTCATGATTGACACAATCAAAGGCCTTGCTCAGGTCACAGAGTGTGGCCTGAGCATAGGCCTTGTTGTTTTCAAATGCCTGAAAAGGGCTTCTTGTAACCTAATTTATCTATTGCATCTACAGTTGACATCCCCCTTCTAAAACCGAATTGTGTTACATTAAGGTAGTTATTTTACTTCAAGATGCATACTAAGCTGGTCATATACTATTATTTCAACAATTTTGGATATTATTGGTAGAAATTTGATACAGGGCGGTAACTTTGTGGTGTACTTACTGGCCCTTTTTTGTATATTGGACATATCCGAGATATTTTGAGCTGGTAAGGAAATACACCTTCTTCCAATAATTTGTTTATGCAGAAATGCTAGAGGAACGGAAACTGTCTGAATTATCTTTTTTAAAACGCTGTTAGAAAGGTTATAGATGTCTTTACTGTTGGAGTTGTTAAAGTCTTTTTGCTGCTTTTTTATAATATCTTTTTGGGGGGGTTTTTTTTTTAATATAGTTCCAATTAAAGTTAGCTTTTACTTATTTGTTTCCTACTTAGAAGATCATCGAATGTCACGGGAGTCTTAACAAGTTTTTCTCTGAATTACCATAACAGATTCAATAAAAAAGTTATTAAAATATCATCTGGTGAGAGATTAGACTTGGAATGACTGGGAGTTGAATTGTTATTCTGTTTAATCAAATTCCAGGCAGCTTTTGCACTTGTTGCTACTATTTTCAATATACTGAGCAATTTCGATGCTAAATTTTTGCATTCTTAAGAGCTGCTTCGATATTGGTATTTAAGATTTTTCCCATTTGGTTTACCAAATCATCATTAGGACTAAGACTATTTTTAAAAGGCTGTTATAGAATAACAGTTTATTTTTCATCGAAAACCAGTTCACCTCCGTGTACCACTGATGTTTATTTTGATTTTTTGTATTTCTTTGTTTTTACTGTTTTTTATTTAAGGCTACTATTTTAAACTGTCTAAAAAGATTTCAAAAAACACTTTAAAGTTTGACAAGCATTTAAGTTATTACTGAGATATATAGCTCCCAATCGTATGTGGCTAAGTGTTCCTCGAGCAACTGGACACTTTTGTCCGTAAGAACAACTGTGGGGTTAAACCAGCATTAGTTGGTTTGCTCCAGGCCTGGAGTTATTCCTGGTTTTAATGGGCACACTATATTATCAAACCGTCATGGTCTGAAAAGGGACAGTTAAAAAGCTCACATTCTACTCTATTGTTTAAGTTAGCATTTATAGATATGTTATCTAAACAAATTTTTTACCCCTAGTGGGCAATTTTATTTACACAATAAAAATTGAATTGCCTTAAGATATTCTGAAATTGTTTAGCTGTAGGCTTATTAGTTGTGACCAATCAAAGGCCGAGTTTCAGGTCTCCTCCTATAATAACTGTATAGGAAGGCCAGGATAAATAAAAAGTTAAGAAATTTTTGTATATATTCTAGAAATTTGTATGATTTTCCTGATGTTGAATGGTATAATGATGCAATAATAACTTTTAAATCTTCATTAATTACTGCGGGACTCACTTCAAAATTTAGTTCTTTCACACAGTGCACTAGTGTCAAGTTTTTTGGTGTTAGTATCGTTACGGGCAAAAAAAATAAGTGTTACCGCCCCTTCTTTGTACCACTCGGGGCTGTATACCGCTGCGCAGTAAAAGCCTGTGGGAAAAGAAAATTCTGATTCGTTCTCATTTAGCCAGTGCTCTGAAATACAGATAAAACGTATTTTTATTATTATTTGGTAATAGACTTTCTAGGGCTAAGGATTTACCTTTCAAACCTTGTATATTCAAATACAAGACCTGAAAGTCTGAATTTAACTCCTACTTTAATTTGTGTTGGAAGTTTGTACCTGGAGAAACCATAACTCAGACCTGTGACATCACTGTTGGGCTTAACACTTGTAAAAAAACATCATACATGGAAACATGACATCTTGTTCCTATCAGGGAACCATTCACTTTACAATCACCCTCCGCAACTTCCAACACTAGACTGACCTTTTCTCACTTAAAAAGGCACCAATAGCTTGAGAACACTCAGAGACCAAAAAGCACTCGGATACCAAGGAACACTCAGGGACCAAAGCAGGGGGAGTGGAATTCATTGCTGGATCCTGAGGGCCTGGGCAGAGTTGATGTCAGGAATTGCTGATCGGCTCCTCAGCCTTGTTCTCTTCAGCGCGCTGAACTCTGCTTCTCGTTCCATTCGGTCAGCAATCAGTTGTCGTAACGTCTTCACGAACTCCTCATGTGACAATCCCACGCCACTGTTTACGTTTCACTTCTTGGTTATAGGATACTATATAGACTGTAGCTCCCTGTTGCCTTCTGAAACTCGCTTATTCTATCAACAAAGTGCTGTGGCTGGATCAAATCCCTAACGCAACCCATGGCAGAGCATATCAGCACTTTTAAGCCTCTAGTTTGAAAATCTATTTTTAGTTGTTGAAAAGCTGTATCATATTCTTCATTGGTCGGCTCTTGCCATAGTACATCTCTTTTGTCACCAAAACTATACACTGAAAGCCCTTCATTGACTTGCTGATATGCTAGATTTTGAAAAATGAGGTCAGACATCTGAGGGCGACCGAATTTCCTTTCAGAAACACAACAGCCACACCTGCAGACATTTGAAAATCACGGGGAAACTGTGTGTGCTAGACCTACAGTAGGATCATTATTATACCGTTCTATAACTTTACTCATCTCTTCTTCCACAACTATGATCCCGCCACCATTGCGATGTTGGATCATATTGGACGGAACTTTTGTTGCATCGGCTGGGTTTTTGGTGAGGTCCTTTGATTTGCATTAAATTTATTAACCATTTCAGCTATTTTCTGACTTTCCCTTTTTGTTAAAGTGAAGACCGTGAGATGTGTAGACTTGCCTTGGAAGAAGATGGAGTGGAAGCAGTTTAATGTTTGGATAACTCACTGCCCATTGTTTCAATTTTTGTGTTTACTGCTACTATTTCGAGGTCCAAATTCTGGCCGATCATACCGCATTGGTATTGGGTACCTAAGATTAGATTCATGTGTTCGAAAGTTTCCAGTACATTATTTATATCATTAGTAAGTCTCTCTGTGCCGGAGCCCTGCATATTATTGGTGCCCCGCAATAATCAGCAGGTGGTCCTTGTTTGTGAGGTTTTTTTGTATGTTGTTTAAGTTCTTCCGTGACTCCATCAAAATGTGCTCCCGGCCTAATGAAAGAGCAAACATCTACTGAGGTTTTCTGTTCAATGATATGGCCCAGCTGCTTACCACTGACTGTCTGCCAGAATAATAAGCTTAGAGCTGTAATTAAACTCTCTGTCTGTACGTACAGCTTTAGTTTGATGTTTAGGCTTGTTGTTATTTTTCTTGCTGAAATTTGTGTTTAAAAATTTATAGTTGGTAGTGATTAGTCCTCCTTGAGAGTTTTTTTTTTTTTTTTTTCATCATTTCTATCAGAGATAAGTTCATTGAGCCGGTTTTTTACATGGAATTTCAAATGTATTAAGTTTTCTGGAACTGTCTTTAGATGAATGTGAAAGTACTGTCCATTTAGGACAGTTTTTTAAAGGAGGGGTAGCAATTTAAGCATTTCTGGTGACTTGATTCCAATTTAGTTATCTTTTCTTCTAACATTTTTTTATCTGTTTTCAAGTGTCTCAATCACTCCCAGGAGATTTAGATTTTCCGTCTTAAATTTATTCAGTTGTTTGTTTTTAAAATCTGTGTGTGATAATCACTGTTAGTTTTGTTTTCCAACTTCATCAATGCCTCCTCTAAGGAAATGCATTTTTCTGTCATTGCATGCAGTTGAAAATCTGGATCAAGTTCTCTTGTGGTGTTTACAGCGGCATCTTTAAATGAAATTCTTATATTTGCTTTGATTATTAGTGACTACTTTGTTTGGTTGATTGCGGTTCACATGGTCAGTTTGTAGAGGAGTACTAGTTGCTTCGGGGAGGTAATCCCACAAGACTAAGGGTCTAGTGCAGTGGGAAGAATTATGGTGTGGTTAAAGTCCCATATTCCGTTAACCCAACTGCTACAGTAAAATGGTGAACTCTTGTCTGCAAACAGCCAGCATTACTGGCAGTACACATAATCAACATGAGCAGAATAGCTCTTATATTGGGATACTCATTCCAATTCAGTAAATTTGCCATTATACTTTTTTGTGAAGTGTGGGTTTTGCTGTTTGGCATGCTTAGGAAAAGGATCCTTACCTTTACATGATTAACAATAAACAGTTCAGAAAAAAATATGTCATTGATCTGAGAGGTACTTATTACTTAGGTTATAGACATGAATGCCTTTGTCAGAATCAGTCGTGTTTCTTTGGATTACTCCCTTTGAAGAATTTAAGAGAAAACAATCTTCAAATGGGGTTGTAATAGTTTAACAACTTTTGACCATAGCAGTGGGAATCATTTTATTATTATATAGCAGACCGTTTTTCAACATCGCACAAGATTTTTTTATTACATCATTAAATATATTAAGACAATACATAGCAAAATAATTACATTACATATCATCGCCCCAAATACAAAGTGGCATAACTGTCATAATTTTAAAATCACAATTCTTTCTCGGCCTTAACTTAAAACCACTGACTTGAAAAAGATTAATCATATGGTGTAGTGGCTTTATGAATAGAAATATACATCTAAACATATCCATTTTTATAACTGTTGTTCATAAAAAAGTTACAATAAGGCATAAATACTATATTTAGGTTATTCCCCTTAAGAGATATAATTTCTACATTGATGTAATATCGTGTTGGGACGACAATATAATGAATACATTATGGTTAATAGTAGTAAGTATGGTACATAATAAGAGCTAATTTACCTTTTTGTGTAAAAGATATAACACAGTTGCACATATTCCCAGTATCGGTAAACTTATAAATGCTGCAGTTTTTAACACACCCATTGTATAACCAGGCTCTTGCGTTTCAATTCTGAAAATAAGAAATAGTCAAACTTAATTTTAGAAACTTTAAGAGAATATAGATACATCCTTAAATCACATATGCTAAATTAGCAATTTTCCTTTACCTATAAAACAACAATCATATTGGACATATGATTTTGATCTTTATTGTATATATTTTACGAAGAAAAGTTAAAGTAAATAATGTCCTATTTTTTATAGACACTACTATTGAGAAATACATCTTTTAGAATAATGAATATCGTTAACGGTTTTGTTACAAACCCTTGATCAACGACTCAATTTTTATGCAGATTCGATAATTAAATTTTTAGTACAGTGATTTTAATTTTTTGAATAGT
Source organism: Homalodisca vitripennis (assembly GCF_021130785.1). Taxonomy (NCBI): domain Eukaryota; kingdom Metazoa; phylum Arthropoda; class Insecta; order Hemiptera; family Cicadellidae; genus Homalodisca; species Homalodisca vitripennis. The sequence goes on along the minus strand of NW_025783376.1, from coordinate 5,619 downwards.
GAAAAATAAATACTACTGTTATTGGATACTTTAATATAAGGAACATAAAAGAAAAAGGGTGGAATCAAAATTTGGTGAATAGTGGAAAAAATCAAAATTTCAATGAAACATAAAAACAGCAACCCTGTTTGTGCGTAAATATTTAATTATTGCAAAATATAACGATGGCTATTGACTCTTATTGGTACAAAACAGGATATTTTAAAATAATTTATTTGTAGTGACTGGTTAAAACTACAAATTTATAGAAGTATCTTTTTACATTCTTAAGTTTGTTCACTGATTTTAAATGTACTAAATGGTACTAAATACACAAGAAAACAGCAGCTTCAACTATATTAATTTTATAGTGAGATTTATGCTAATACGGTTTCATTTCTCTAACAAAATTCCTTACCCTAATGGCACTGATGATTAAAATTAAGTTGTATAGGCTCAATAACTCAACTACAAATCACTATTTAACAAACAGGTCACTATTTGTGAACGATTTCACCATTCTAAACCTCAGTTTACAGTGTTCACTGGCAAACAGTTACAGTTCCGAGCACAAATAACTTCAAACTATTGCAACACAAGGGAAAGGTAGTTCTACTTCAAATAGTAGTATCATTATTTATATTAGCATTTTCTAAACCCACATACAATTTTGATAGAGGAAAAAAATAGAATAAAGTAATCACGTGCAAAAAATATTTAAATTTGTTTAAACTTATTTTAATTTGATACAATTTTCTCAACTACATATTTGTCAACATAAATTAACATCAAACAATTATTACTTTAAAAAATAAAAGCTTAATGGACTTTAAACTATCGAGAAAAAAATTGATTTATTTATATCATTTCCAGTTCTATGGAGCATCGTCAAGGATTATTATTTTAGCCAAAAGGTCAGGGCCAGTCAACATCACCAGTTATAATTTTTTTTAGGAAGACTGCATCTGCCTGTTGTCTCTTGAAGCCAAAGATCCAAGACTAAGAAAATTAACCAGCAGATCCATGCGGGCAATAGAGTAGTTGTATCCTGTATTATTAGTGAGACTTTTTTTCTGCATATTAAATACAAGTTTGAGTGGTGAGTGCACTTTAATGAATACTATTATTGTGTCATAATGGACAGAAGAGATGTTGTTTTCTTTTACTATGCAATGGAACTTAAAATTCTGGTAAAGGTTTACTTTAGCCACTACACAATATTTGATGTTTTTTTCAAGAGAAAGAAGTACACAGAGAGTTTAAATTCATATTACGAAGTAAGAGAAAACAACACAAACTACTTTTCTGTGCATTCTAACACAATAATAAATAATACATTTTAAAGTGCACTCACAACACTAACTTTTAGATGGAATATGCAGAAAAACATAGGTATATCAAAACATAACTCTGTAAATGACTTATGCAACCAAATCGAACAAATCAGGAAAAGCAATGTTGAGATGCCCAAAGAAGTTGTGCAACAACCAAGAGAACTGAAATAAGGAAAAACAATGAATAATCTTCACCATGGAGGTAAAAAACGATGAATAAACTTCACTATGGAGATAGAAACTGTAATGAAAGTTATGTAAAACAGAAAAAGTATGGAAAAACTCTTAAATTTACTTTAAATACAGTTAGCAGACCAATTCTTCCAGCTCAAATTCTCACGTGAAATTTGATAACCTTGATATCCACTTCCTGTAAATCTACCCCTCCTTAGTTTGTTATCCTCTCCCACCTCAAAACTCTGATTCCTCCTGGTCCCCTAGACTGATGGACTAATAAAGATATAACCTACAATTAAAACACTTTAATAACTTTTGTGCAATTTGCGACCACCTAAAAATTCTTTTTTGAAATGAAAGTAGGTACTTTGGTTATTATATGGAGGCCAAATTTGTGAAGTGTTTTTCCTTATCGGGCACCAAAATAAGCCTCATTATGTTACTAGTACTTTCCTTATTTTTTAATGAATAAAAAAATACCCGATGCATCATACTTCCTGTCACCAAATTGCCTCCAAATAGGCCTAGATACACAAATAACCTGTTACATTCAAATGATTAAATGCTGTTCTTTTAGTTTTTTGTTTTCATTGATTGTTATGTGCTTGATTTATTTATAATTTTATCATGAATAATTAGACTATCTTCGCCTCTGGGATTTACCTCGAACTGAAGAGGAAATTTTTGTATTGGCAGAATACATTTGGCGATAGGGAGTAGCAGTGTGGCAATGCATTCAACTCAATTCTCGCCAACATCAATTCCTTTTGGGAGGCAGAATACAAAAACCGTTTGTCGTAAAAATGTAAATTTCAAAATAGGTTAAATAAAGTCTGTTATTTTAATGCTGCAATTTATTTTGGTCCCCAATAAGGAAAAATCACTAAAAAAATAATGGCCTCCAGACAATTCCAAAGTACCTGAAAGTATACATTTTAAAAAGTAGCCGAGTTAATTATGGTTTTGTATCATTTTAGGTAACATGGCTAAAGCAAACATCATCCAAAATTCTTTGTGCACTTCCATTGTTAGCAATTGCCCTGCTAGGGAGAATAATACAGTTAGATGAGTTTCAATATTTTTAGCTCTCAAGATTAGTGATCAGCATTTTGGAGTTTTATATTTTTTCGATTGGTACTTTCCGAGGGATGTTTTTTCGTTCATCGCCATCAGAGTGGTCAGCACCAATATTCTGAAGTAAGTAGCCCGTGCTGATGGCCAGAGGCGTTACTTTCAGTGCATTTAATTACTTCAGACTAGTTTTTTACAAGTATTTTTTTAACATTTTTGAATTTTCAAAAAATTTGGGTAGTTATGAAAGTAATGAAGTTGTAGAACTAAAAAAAAATCATCTCTCGACATAGTAAAATATCCAATTATAGAGGGGCTGATCAGAAAATATAAATTAAAAAGTAGGTACTGCAAAAAAGTTTATGTAATTGTAAAAAAACATAATAAAACATGTAAAACCCTATATTAATATTATAAATGGACAGTAATAGAGAACATTTACCATTAAAAGGAAATAATCTCATTACGGTCAAAATGTAAACCCCTAACATGCCCGACAAAACACTCCGACACATACAATTCACTACGATTCGTCGAACTAATGGATGGTTGATCCATGAATTGACAAGCACTCACTCAATCCGAAGTACAGTACACAATATCTTTTGAAGCACTGGACCACGGCCACGGAGCGCTTAGATAACAGATACGCTATCAGTCCCGGCCACAGATAACATTGAAGTAAACAGATATCAAGGCATATAGCACACAAACGCAACATTAAAAACTATTTATGAATATACCCCCTAAAACCATATATATTTTTATTCAGGAGGGGGAGACTTTAGTAAGCGGCCTACATTCGTTAATCGATTGCTATTATGGAACAGTTCGATATATTATCCAACTTCAATGTATGTAAAAACCGCATACAATAAATTACTGTAACAAGAAGAATCTCGTAGACTACAATTTTTAAAATACACAAATTTTACAATAACATTAGAAAACAACAAAACCAACTATGGCCTAGACTTAAGATATCAAAGAAACCTTTACAAATTACAACTTGACCAGCGTTGATATCAATAAGTAACTGCTTTTGTGAAATGAAGGAAAGATTTCTGCCCATGTGTTACCAGGAGCCAAACCCATATGTTGAAGCTTCTTAAAAAATCTCGTCACTTGTTAGAAATATCTTACATATTTTTCAGGTATTCATTGCCATTTTCAAAGTTTCATAATATTAGTTACTTCTTGTTGTTTATTGTTTACATTAAAATTTCTAGGCCTATAACTAAGGAGTTGAAATCTGATAATTTAATTAAATTGTAAACATTGAATTATCATTCGGATAAAAAACAATTGAACCATTTTTTTCGATAATAGCGATGAATAGTGTAGGCTGCTTATTAAAGTCTATCTTTGAGGAGGATGAGCAGAATATGTTAATAACATCAAATTCGTGATTTGCCGGGTAGGCCTGTAACTTACATAAGATAGGCTACCATTTGTTTTCCGTTTTGTTTATAAACAACTTTTAACGCATTTTACTTTTGGAAAAAATAACATATATTGCGAAGTGGCTACAGTAATCATCCAAATAACTTAAGTTGATACTCTAATAGTAGAGAATTACCCTAAGCATATGTTCAATATGTCACAAGTTCCCTATATAGCCTACATTGTATCTAATCCAATATAGTTACCTGCTTAGTATACCTAGCAAATCTATTAAGTTAACTTGTTATTTATAACATTAACAATAAGATCCAATTAGAACATTAGCAATTTAAAATTACTTACCCCTATATGTCTTTAAAAGACTAGATTCTAATTTACATTTTGAAACAACATAGGTAGGGCCTAATCGTGTTACTCTATTAATAGATATGACTAGAGGCTTAAGGTTATGTTCGAATCAACCGGGCCATGAACACCTACCTTAAATTTTGTTACAGTTTTAACCATTAATCCTTAGCGGCTAACAATGTTACACTCCTTCGGCATTTGTATTGTATACCTATCTTTGCAAAACAATTTCATTTTTATAATAAGTTAACTAACAATTCGTATTCAATAATTTTCCACCCATACTCTTCCAAAGTCAAAACGAACGAACGAAATAAATGGATCAACACGTATAACCTTCAAAACAACTCGATGTAATGCATAGAGCAGCGGTTTCCGGTTCCGAACTGTTTAAAGACGAGGTCCTCCTATATATTGAAACCAGATCAGCCACATGATACTCTCAAGACAGTTGTACTGTACAACTCGCTACCACTTGCTCTTTTAGTTGTTATCACACTGGAGATCAGTAAGTTTTTCCCACAATACTTAATGATATATTTTAAAATACATATTGAAAAGGATTTTTTATCCAATAAAGTCTTCATAAAAGAGTGGCCGAATCCTTTTTTTTTAAATAAAAATATGTGTTTGAGGAAGATATTTCTCAATTAAAAAATTGTAAGCTATCATTTCATTTTCTGTTGCTCTCTTACTGAGAGTTGGAAACATTTTAATATCGTTATTTTTTCAAACTTTGTTCCACAAGTCCAGCTTATTTAACAATGTCTGAATCTGTTTATTCCACATCAGAAAGCTCAAACATGTGAATGAATTACGTGGCAATATATCTTAAGAGAAATTTCATCTGTAGACTTGAAATTATACACGGATATTAATTTTTACATAGACAAGCATGTAGGTGGTGCACATCCTATTCCTGGAATTTGGCTGCATCACTCAGCAGGCTGATACAATTTCTCCTACTTCCGGAGTATGTAAACTGTTCTTCCCCGTACTATTGTCTGTAGTTCTATCTGTCAATAATGGAATGACTTATAGACTTGAATTATTGATTGAACCTCAGCAAAGACTGTTACCCCTACCCTTTAATACAAAATAAACACCTGTTAGCTACCTGTCGATATGCAACCTCAAGTAAAACTTCGGTCACTCAGAAAGTTAGGTATTATTGAAAATTAAGGAGGGAAACCTTTTACTCTAACAATAAGTAAAGTAATTTTTTGTATTTTTGGTTTACTTTGATTTATTAGTTGTCAAGTCATGCTGAGATATTGTCCAGATAAAATTGAAGAATTTATGATAC
>NW_025783375.1:0-29069 GCF_021130785.1 Homalodisca vitripennis | reverse complement strand
AACCGGAATAAATAAAAAATGATTTGGTATGGCTGTTAAAATGCTACAGCTATAACAAATAATAATTAATATTTATTATTATATCATTATATTGTGTGTAGTGTATGTGTGTGTAATTTCAATAAATATTGAACAATAAAAAGTACTTGCTCCTCCGGGACTCGAACCTGGAATCTCTCACTTGCCGGGTGAGTGTGTTACCACTACACCACAGAACTATTTCTTTTTAAGATTCAATTATTTTGTATTTTGCCATTTCCTGTCACATGTGTGTTTAAAAAATCAAACTTGTGGCATGTAACCGCCACGGTGATCGGGTCGGTCAGTGTGCAAGGAGCTAATCGGGCGACCTTTGACCGAGGATCGGAACGGGCACAATCATGCCGATTATCGGTGAACGGGTTTTGGTCGAGTACGCACTTGTGGTGGAGGAGTGAGCGGACGTGTACGCTAACGGACGTTGGAGACTGGACGGATATCCGTGAGTTTGGACGTAGATTAAATTAAGTCTCGATACATATTTTTGTTACAATTTAGGTGCCAATAAATTATGGCGGGCTAGGCAGGTTAGACGGGGGATCGTGGGGGTTGTGGGGATCGGGAAATACGGGCAGCATGGTTTCGGGTATCAAGGCTCAATCTGTGTTTTTAATTTTTAGGGGGTTTTAATTATGGGGGAATATTAATCAGGAATTCTAAATCAAAGCTGGCTAGAGGAGAGTCCCAGCATAATGAACCGATCCGGGCCTTTGGGGGGAATATAATTTGGTTTGGTGTTATGGATCACCACGTGGTTGACCACTACCGGAAAATAGGTTTAACAATTATGATTGTATACTACCTTCGTCACAGTAATGGTAACAGGCATTTTTAAGAATTAAAATATTGGCAAAGTTTCTATTCTTAATTATTTCTCCTCTAGCCAGCAATATTCCGAATAATTTAATGAGTCATATAACCGGATTTAAATTTGTTACTTGTTTTCATCTATATTCAAAATTTTATCGTACAAAGTCATTATAAAACCGTCGTAATGTCTCGCAGAGATTATTTGAGGTAGTTTTTTTCTTTTTATTTTAAAGATAGCCATAATTTGTCGGAGCCGCTAAAAGCTTAATTCATAATAAAGAGGATTTAAATCATATTTTATTGCCTTTATGTGGGGATTAACTATAAAACAAAACAACTTTCACACTTGTTTATATAGGGAAAGCTTCAATAAATATTATTGGAGTACCATTGTTATGTATTCTATTCTTTTCAGAGATTCACTGCTTGAGTTTAAAACCAATTATTTTAAGTTTATTTCATATAAGAAATTTGTTTTTTTGCAAACAGTTAATCGTCTAATTAGGGTCTTGACCAATTCTATTTTAAAGCCAAATTTGTAACTTATTCTTGGTTGCAAGGTAACAGATAATGGTTTGGTGTTCACAAATAGTGCACTATTTAAATAAGTGCATTAAGACAGCGCTTATCTCATGATGATAACCTAACGGGATCGGTTAAGCTAAACCTAACGGGTATGATCAGTTAAGGTATGTATCGATTAGTATTTTTTAGTCTTAGTTACACATCATTGTTTTGAAAAGGGCTATAGACAGTAGAGGTAATTTTAATAGTATGCAATGCAATTTAGTGTGTAATTTCGCCAATTCGATTCGATTAGAATACAATACAGAATAAAATAAATTTAAAATTAATTGTTCACCTTATTATTTACAGTTATTTAAAAGCGACATTAGTTTTAAAAGACTCATATAAAGCTGTGGTACTCAATTCCTTGGTTAAATTAATATATCACCACTTATACGATAACCTAATTGGATCGTAAATAAAGGTCTTATCACTAGGAGGGTTAGCTTGACCTGGCACGGAATTATTTTATTACCTTCTTCCCAACTCATAGAACCGAATAATAATACGGATTTGACTTAGTTTCAATATTTTATTTCTGGTTAAGGAACGCAAATTTTTGCAACGCTTCATTTTCGAGAAAAAGTCAAGACCTTATTACTTATTGTCATGCCATTTCAAACCTTGCTACTTTTAACGCTAACGTGAACCCTTTCTTTTAGATTATAGAAAACACGATTTAGAAATTAAGATTTTTTATTTCTTACCTACTTAATAGTTGTAAGGATTAATTGTAAAATTGAATAAAGGGTACTGAGCAAAATAATAACTAATTTACCGCGTTAGTTTACCATAAAAGTAATAGGTACTTGATGAGTTACAGCTGGCGAGAAAAAACTAAATGTTTAACAATGTAAATTTTCTATATCGTAGAATTTTATTGGTAAGGGGCGTAGAGTAAGAATTAGTAACATTTTTGTTGGATATTCGGCACGGACTTTATAAGACTATAAAGGAAACTCCCAAATTAGCCTGCTCACAATTTTTTATTGGTTTTAGGATGAAAAAAAATTATCAAAATCCGCGTTTAACTTATCATTATCATTATTATTTATCAATTATATTTATAAAAATTATAATTATCAAAACCCGTTCAAACGGCTCCCGGATAATTTGGTCAATAACATGAATGCCTTTCTTTTGCACAGTTGCCAGTACTAAAGTGGCTTTAGTGAATTAATTTCTTACGACATTCTTGTAAAGAAAATTAGGAGAATAGTTGGTGTATCTTATTTTGCGCTAGTCTCCGTAGTGTAGTGTAAGGTCGAACCCCTCCATAATGGCGATAGTTGATAACTGAGTATTCAGCGCTCCCACCTATAAATGTTATTTGTTATCGTAATATTTACATAGTTATTGTTATCGTACAGATTTTTACCTCTATTAGTGTTATATTCTATAGATATTTTTATTATATATATTCATAGATATATTTTATATTATTATTTGTTATATTTCATAGTTATAATTATGTTGTTTACTTTTATACTCAATTTTTATGGCGGCAAAATCAAGAATATCAACAAGATAGAATATTATCTGAAAGTTTATTTAATTGTTAGACTTGTTTATTATTATAAAAGTATTAAAATAGCAAAATGACCATGTTAGCCATCGATCCATTAATAGAACACACCCCCAAGCCTCCCAAGGAAAAATAAATGTAGGTGTCACTTAATTATTTTAAATCGTGTAACTTAATCGTAAAGTTTAGGTATATGTATAGGATTTGTTTTAGTTTGCCGAGAACCTTTGCCATAATTATTTATATTTTGTTTCCATAGGGTTAATGATATAAAGTATATATAGCTGAGTCACAAGGTAATATTAATTTTGAACATACAAAACATTCAAATATGTGGCGAATCGCTTGCTAAACGTTTAGGTTACCATCTGCATCACACAGTAGCTCACCACACCTTGGGTATGGTAAGCACATTTAACTTTGCCTTTTCTGGAGCTAGAATAGCTGATCTTAAAAGACATATTAAAGAACAGACACCACATATAGACCCATCAGTACCAGTTGTGTTGTTCATAGGGGCTAATAATGTTTTCAATAGTGACTCATTTTGATTTTATAAAATACCAATACTTGTCCTTAATAAGGTTACTTAGAAGAAGGTATCCAGGGATTGTTCTGTTACTTGTGAAATTGCCATGTTTCCAAATGCGCGCGACTCAATAAATTCGCCAAATTTCCAAATCGGGCTCATCAAAATTCTTTTAAAAATGTTTTATTAGGAAACTCTGCGAGATCAGTCGAACTAAAATTATATGTTTAAGAGCGGTTTATCTGGATTCGGAGGAGGAGGAAATACTTCCATATACGTTTTATCGTAGATCAAAACAAAATTTGGATTGGGAATTCATCTTAATAAGAAAGGTTATGAAATATGGTTGGTTTGTTTAAAAGAAAAGTAATAGATGTCTAAATATATTTTTTTAGGGGTTCAACATTTATTCAAAGAGGGAAAAAAAGAACCCGTATTATTACCGTGACCATCACCCCCCCCCCCCCCACAAATCAAATACGTTTCATACATTGTGTACGGTTAGTGTACTATTTTGAGTCTACAGAGGAGATTTTATTTCTGAAAGAATTGTAATTTTTGTCCCGCTATCATGGCTGAGAATTCGACAGGGACAACATGAGGTGGAGGAACAAGCACAACCACCATATCAATGGGAATCGCGACCAAAAGGAAACTTCTTGGGTGGACAAACTGAGGTCGAGTCAGGCAAAAGATCAATTACCTGGCCTGGCATATCGCGCCAGCAGCCACCTTGGAAGCCAACAGAACTCTTCTTAAAGATTTCATAAATCATAAGGTCGAAAGGTTACTAGGCCCAATTCACAATAAATCGGAGGAAATGCATGAATTGGAAGATGAGGCGAGAACTACCCCCAAATCTTAAGGAGGCACCAAAAAATATAGCCACGGAAGACCAATGGTCATATTTGGTTAAGACCACTGCAGCAGCAGTAGGCATGGAGGTGGCAGCAGCTTTGGGGGACCGCTAGATCTGGGCCAATCTCCAGAAATGATAACTCAAACTTTAATTTACCCAAGATTTTGGCTGATATGATTGATAGCTTTCCTTTGGTGTCAGGAACTGATCCAAGACGTTTAGTACGTTTCCTTATTAGCTTCAAGCAAGTAATTAAGCTCGATCTTGTCCCATCGAATAATGTGATTCTAAATGTTTTGCCCTAAAACCGAGGGTCCAGCTGAGGGCGCTTTGGAATAGAGCCATAGTTGAAAAATACTCATCGAGTTAAGTAATATGCACGGTCTTAGAGACTTTTCTTCCTGGTCGAGTGAGGCAGCAGTGTGTATCGGAAATGCTATACCGGGTGCAAAAACCTAAAGAGACATTGGCTGATTTCGTAAGTGATCTTCAGTCACTCGCCGATATTTTGTTGGCTGAATTTGGCGAGCAGGGTCTGCTTGATACTATCCTGACCGGTCTCAATCCGGCTACGCGTGCTCTCGTCTTGCAGGTTTCCACCGCCAACGACAGTTGACGATCTATACGCACTCTCCCTCGAATAGACGTTATTAGGACAAACTGAAATGCAATTTCATAGGGAATATGCTATATCCAGCGGAGCGAGTGTGGCACGCCCACGGGATATTCCAACCGGCATTTTCAGGATGTTCACAATCGGTTTAGGGGCCAAAACAACAGTCGCACCCGCTGTCGCGAGTAAACAACCCCAATCAATACCAGGGACGGCACGGGAATATGAACTATAATCGGCAATACGATACTGGTTCAACCTTGTATTATGCACAAAATTCAGCAAGGAATGAACGATCCTTTCATACCCGTTCTGTAGACGGCAATCAGAGTAGAAATAATCACGGCATTAACCATAATCATGAAAAATTTTCAGGGTCGTGGTCAACGTTCATTCACCCAATTCTCGTTACCGATCGAGCAATCAAATATACATTTTACATCTAGCAATTTAAAAGCCAAGGGAGGTCATTAATGGGCGCAAATGATTCTCCAATTTGTTGTTGCCGCCGCCCCTCCTGGATTTCACTCTAAATCGTTATCAAGTGTAAGGTCTTCACCAAAGTCAAAAATGGCTCCGGTCAGTTCCAAAATCAAATCTTTGTTTTATAAATATATCTTTTGGTAAATTTACACAGAGAGCACTTGTTGATACTGGGTCCTCTTTCACACTAAATGTCGCGGGAGTGTTTTGAAACTGTTAAGAATATTCCTAGACTCGTCAAATCGGTATTTTGTTTTCGACAGACGGCCTCTAGCGGCCAATGGGGATATCCTTGAATTTTTTAGTGGGGCACAGTTGCATATTAAGGTTAGAAACTTATCATGGAATATACCTTTCCTGATTAATGATAAATTACCAGTGCCTATTATATTGGGTTCGGACTTTTTATCCAAAACTAGAGCAATGGTTAATATGTCTAGTCGTACGTTGTCCTTTCCATACGGAACACCGCAGTGTCTGTTATTGTCTTCCGTTGTAGAGAGTAGCCGTGATTATCCAGTGATATTGGGTGAGAACCTCAACCCAATTCAAAACGCAGCAGGCTTTGGATCTTATTGCGGAGTTTCCCAACACCATAACTAAGAGGTTAGGCCGTACCAACCTCCCTTAAATATACTATTACAGTCAACTCACCGAAGATCGTCAGGGCCACGTCCATAATATATCAGTATGCTCCACCAAAATTGGAGCAGATGAGAGAGCACATAGATGATCTTCTTTCCAAGGGTGTCATTCCGTCCATCAACATCTCAATACGCATCTCCGGCTTTTTTAGTCCCCAAAAAGGGTGGAAAGAGTAGACTTGTTGTGAACTATCGCGGTATTAACAGCATATTGGATCTTGCGACTCCTATACCAACAATAGAATCTGCTTTTCAGCATCTCGGTCAAAGTCGTTGGTACTCTTTATTAAGACTTAAATCAAGCGTATTTTACAAATTCCCTTGGAGGAAGACTCAAAGAAGTATACGGCATTTGTAGTTCCATGGCAACAGTATGAGTTTAATTTCTTGCCTTTTGGTCTGGCGTCGGGGAAGTATGGTTTTGACTAAACCTGATCGACACAATTTTGATTTGTGTGTGTACTCATCGGGGACCTTTGAAGAACACATAGAAAATCTGAGGGAGGTAATATCACGACTTCACAAGGCAGGTCTTACCGTCAACCCAGAAAAAATCACTATTGCCTCAAACCGCATTCAGTTTTTTTGGGTCACCAACTTCAGCAACCAGACAATTTCCATCCTCTCTGATCGAGCAAAACCAATAGAGGGATTCCCAATACCAAAAAATTTTAAACAGTTGTCCCGGTTTCTAGGCATGTGTGCTTTTTATGCTCGCTTCATTAAATCGTTTGCTGAGATTTCACAACCTTTGAAATCAGTTTAAAGCAAAAAGTGAGTGAAGTTTGTCTGGGGTCCTGAACAGCAAAAGGCATTTGAGAGTCTTAAGGGATGTTTGGTATCCGGACCAGTGCTTAAAACCCCAGATTTCTCTTAGCCATTCATCTTGCACACCGATGCCTCGGGTTCGGCGGTCGACGCGGTCTTGTCTCAAGAGCACAACGGGTCTCTCCTTCCAATATCATTTGCATCTAGGGCCCTAAATAGACATGAACTAAACTACACTACTTTACAATTGGAATTGCCTTGCCGTAGTTTTTGCCTTCACTAAGTTTCAGCAGTATCTTGAGCACCGCGAATTCCAGTTGCACACAAGACTGTTCAGCACTATCATGGCTCCTGAACCATCCTCGTCAGCAAACGGGTAAGATCGCAAGATGGGTATCGTTAATTAATTCTTTCAAATTCCTGGTCCAGCATATTAAAGGCAGGGAAAATGTGGTCGCAGACTGTTTATCCAGACTTTTTGAGAATACGGAAAAAACCAATGTTTAATGAGGACACAGGGGTAACTAGTAGCTGCTCCACGGAGGGTAGTTGGGTGTCGGATGGTCAGAAGGATGTTACACAACATCAAAAAGAGGATCCTGAGCTTGCAAAGATTATCAAAACTCCGGTTAAGTATCAGAACTACAGCGTTGAGAAGGGTTTCCTTCTATAATAAGCCACCAGGAAAAACTAAACCACGAGTCGTTTTAACCGCAAAGATTAATAGATCTTGTTTTTAGGTACTATCATGAGGCACCAATTTCTGCTCATTTAGGAATCAAGAAGACATCAGCACGTATTACTCGTTACTTTTGGGCATACAATCTAACCAATCTCATTTGCTGACAGATTTAGGTCGTGTTATTTATGCCAGAGATAAAATCAAGCTCCTACATCTAAAATAGGTCATCTATCTTCAGAAATAATTGATCAAGTATGGAAAAAAAATTTATTGATCACATATGACCTTTACCAAGATCAGGTCAGGGAAATCGGTACCTTTTAACTGTAGTGGATGCATTTTCAAAGTTTACCATTCTTTTACCGGTTAAAAATACCACTGAGTCTTCAACAGTGAAACTTCTCGCCAAACATGTTTTTTCGTATTTCGGTGTTTTCCTAAATATTTCGTGTCCGACAATGCAAGTCAATTTCGCTCCCAAAAATTTACAGACATGTGTTTAGAGTATGGAATTCAACACATTTATACTTCGCCCTATTATGCCAATCCCTCGCACGCGGAAAGGGTGAACAAAAATCTGAAGGTCGTTATCAGGATATTTCATCAACAGGATCACAAGTCCATGGGACAGAAACATTCATTGGTTTCAATTGGCATTTAATTCTGCATTGCATGACAGCACCAAAGCATCACCAGCCAGTTTGTTTTTGGGTCACGAAATTTCTCATTTATTAGAAATGGCTTGGAATCTGGATTCATTGGTACCTAATCAAAAGGCATATAGTCCCAAACGATCAAAAATGGCATCAGGCCTTACAAAACTTACAACAGGCCAGAAGAAGTAGAGAGAGGTTATATAATGCTAGACGGATGCCCCGTTGTATTTAAGCCGGGAGATTGGGTCATGTATGTATAAGAGCAATCCTATGAGCAGAGCAGCGGATAGCATAAATCAGAAGTTACTACTACCACTTTGGTCTAAACCTTGCGTGATAGAATGTTTCACATCACCGGTGACTGTTAAGCTACTTAACCCATCGACCGGAAAATGTGTGCGCAAGGCACACGTATCCCACTTAAAGAGATTATTTTTACCAACTCATTAACTCCTGGGGCGCCGGTCGGAAGGGGACACTTCTCTGTAGTGATATTAGTGTTTAAGTTTCAATGTGTACTTCTTCAGTTTAACACTTAAACACAGGGATAACATCTGCTCCCATAGACGATTGTGGTCCGTTTGGTCTGAGGTATGGCTTTTCGAGGTCCGCCTAGAAACGGACGGGTTGTCTTAGGGAATTAGTGCCCCTAAACATTAAACTTTTCGGTGTGGTCATCGGGCACTGGGAACCAGGTTGAGTTTGATTTTTTTTTAGAAAGCAGTACTGCTAATTATTTAACCTTGGTCAAGGAGAGTGACTTTTGTATGTATTTTTAATTACTTTCTTTGAGCAAGACACTCAACAGTAACCAGGACCCAGGATCCTACTTGTTGGAATGTCATGTCTTTCAACATTTAGGCTTGGCTGCACTGAAGGTACTCACACAAAAATTAAAAGTTATACAGAAAAGTATATATGTATAGGTCTGGCCAAATCTTGGGTTATCCAAACGTAGTTTAGTTAAAGTTAGTTTGTTTGAATAAGCATGCGTACGTTATTAATTTCATTTTTAGTATAAGGGTTAGGATTTGGTCTACTTGGTATTATACTCGCACGTTTGTTTAGGTGGATATAGAATAGACGTGTACAAAAATCGGACTCTCAGGCGCCGTCACAGTAGGGAGTCAGTTATTTAAACTAATGTACCAGACACGAAACATCGACTGCCGTATGATCTGTGTAGGATTTTGCGTCGGTTTGCCAATTATTGCTGTTTCTTTCTCCTTACGAAAATGTCCTCCAATTCCTGTTCTATTCCTAACTACGTAAGTGTAAACTTGTACAGTTTTATATCTAGGGTTTTATGCATGTTAGGTTGTGTATTGTTATAATTGGGCAGTTTTGGGTATTCCTTTTGTTTTACATCGGTGGAATGGTTTCAAAACAACCCTTGCACGCATTTGCTGATATCCCCGGACCCCATGTCCCATCCTTTACTAATGGCATGATATCCGATTTCGGATATGAAAGTGGAACTCTTCTCCCCATCGTGCGCCGCAATAGCTCCTTATTTGGCAGAGTAGTATTACTTTTAAACATGAGAATGGTAGACGGCATATACCATATTTGATAACATAATCTCGAAATCGTGCACGCATGTATCATACTTGCTTGGTTGCAGGATTGAATTATCAATTAAATGGTTGTTCATGGGTTCAGCAAAAATAATGAATTATGGAGTCCACAGCACCCACAAGTTGGTGTCCTAATAACACATTTTTCTTGTACAGCATAACAAACCACTATTAGCATAAAATTGGAAATCCTGAAGTGACTCCATGTGCGTACCCATTGATTAAGCGCACAAACTATAAAACCTACAACCATGGGCCCTTAATGCAGACATTTGTTAATTTACCCAGTGCACAGTCACGGATGTTTTAATTCTATAATAGCAAAATGCTAATGCTACCATTCTCATGTGAGGCCTCATATCAACATTTTTGTTAGCCGGGGGAGGATGCTGTATCGTGATGTGGAGAAAAATTGTAATATAATATTTAACATATATTTGCCAAACCCATCCTTCTTTCCTACTTTTTTACATCAGCATATCAATGGCCCCCCAATTAAGCTCGAATGCTTTCATCAGCTCCAGCATGGTACACATTGCCCTGTGGATCTTCCCGGATTATACGCGTATACCATGGGAGCTGACCAACTCCCTCCAATAGGGGGGTGAGTTTACCCAAAATTCCGTGAGTAGTCCAGATTGTTGGATGGTGGTTATTCTATTACGCTCTATTGTTCATCGAGAATTAATTATGCAGATTGCTCTGTAGTTTCTATGAATTTAATTTTGTCTTATAAAAAGACTAAAAAAATTAATTTAATATCAGATCTTGGTAGAATATTTCAATAAAACGTACAATAAATTTGGCGCTTACCTCAAAATCCCTCGCGGAAAAAAAATTAAGAAACACGGCGCACTGTAATTAACTTTAACTCACGAAAATTACCAAAAGAAGGGCGAAAAGTATGAGCTGGCGCTTATATACTTCCCCCTTCCAACCAATTCTGATTGACATCCGGCGGTGTTCTCTCTCATTGGCCCAGCTGTATCCCATCTAGGAGAACAATAGCCGTAACAAGACAAGTTCTGATCAATTCAAGGCAGTGAACCGCCTTCCTAAACAATTTAAAACTACCAGTACTAATTCTTTCCCAAAAGTTTTATTTAATTTAAGTTTTAATTAAAAAAATAAACAAATGTAGCTTCAAAAACGCTACATACATCAAGGAGGTTTTAAAGTCTCATTATTAAAATCATTATTCTAGAAGTCTCAGCAACAATTTAAACACCTGTTAGAAGTTTATCTTTATGAAATACATTTTTATTTTCTGTTGAGAGCATAAAACATGTGTGGTAAAAAGGGAAAAAACAAAATATACTTCCTCTATATGTTTCAATCCCATTTTAACCTCTCTGAATGTTTATGACAGTATTTGTTTATTCTATTTAAATCGTAATACGTGTAAACATTTTCAAATAAGTAAGATATTGGAGAATTTCAGAGTTAAATGACGAGTGAGTGAGTAAAAAAGCATTTAATTTGTTTTTCCATGTATCGATTAAAAAAGGCTTTCAGATTCTGATTCCAATATATAGTGAAGTGAACTACATGTTTTTCTGCATTTCCTGTCGTAATAAAAAGTACCTTACAGAACTATGTCGAGAACTTTTATTAAAAACCCAAACCCGTTTGCAACACTATAAACGATGGCTTACTCTTATATATGCTTAACAACCTATGTTTTTATATCGTAAAGAGAGGAATCAATTGTCCAGTACCCAAAACTTACATACACATAAGACATGTAATTATATTTAATGTTTATAAATATCAAACAAATATCATCATTTGATGAGGTGTGTAGCTATAGATGTAAATAATGTAATAACAATGGTAATGAAAAAATAGGAAAATTAATTTAGTAATTATAAAAATATTATTAATGTTTCTCTTTGAATTTAGTTTAACTAATTAACTAATTTAACTAAAAAACTATTTAATTAACAGAGCTATCCTACATTATTAATGGAAATAACAAACCACCTCAGATTAAGGCATTACCAATCCTTTAACATCTATCTTCTACTAATATTTTTGCTTATATGAATGCTTAAATATTATATATATATATATATATATATATATATATATATATATCTTTCAAATTTTTAACGTAATGCATATACCTGTTAACACTAGCAGTTTTCTATTGAGAAATACTTCATATAATTATGAATTTTTTTGTATTTTTATACAATGGAATTCAGTTAGTTTGGAATGTATGAAAGATAAGTTCAAATGTAACGGTCATTAACAGTTTTGATAACTTACACAATAAATTGACGTTTTACTTGAGGCAACTACAAATGTCGTATTCCTCAACGTTCCTTTGTCGTAGCTATTACTCGTCCAAGAGCTCCTTTCTTTGACTTGTCGCATCTGTAACATTTGTCACGTTCCTTTCTTAAGTCCTGGGATGGGTGAATTCATTTCTTTTAGCATTCGATCGCTGACGTTTTATTTAAACATGATTACCATGTAATCTATTTTTCTCCCTATTCATGGTTAATATTAAGGTTTTACAGCTTTCATGTCAAAGTTACATTCATAAAACCCATCCTGTTCATAACTCTCGTTTGTGTAAACGTTTTAGTTATTATACCCATAAAGTGCATTTCTTTGTAAGAAGGTTTATTTATAAAACCACTGATGTACGTTTATTTTTTGAAAACTTTGAATTACTTACCTGATATATATTTGCTGTACCTACATTTTATATTTAATAATGGTGCATACAGGTATTTAATTGCATCCTTTGTATTTGTCAGCTAGTGTTCTGTCGGTTTTTTGTATTCTCAGCCATTGACGGAATGTTTGTTTTTTAGAAATATATTGATACTTTAGTTTTTCTAGAAGAGCACTTTATTACAGATTGTTTTATATTTTCAGTGATATTTTAAATAGTTATATTTTTAACATCACACTATTGAAACTTTGGTAATGTAATCTTGTTATTACACGTATGATTGTACTTTTATTTTTGTTTTTTATTTATTCTTTGGAAATTAAATATGATAAAAGATTTTATATGAAAAATATAAATTAACTCAGGTTTTTTACTGCTTTATACGTACTTTGTGATATAATCTTGTTAACTCATAACGCGAGATATTATTTTAACATTCCATACTTAGTCCATGAACATAATTGGTTTAGTTTCAGGACTCACATTCTATTTGCTATTTGAAATATTCATAAACAACTTTTTCAACACTGGGTAATATGTTATTTAAGTAATTATGTGCAGATAGTTAGAAGTGATATCTAAAAGTAAATAAAATCTTGATAGATAAGAAAAAAATCTAAAAGTTAATGTCAAAAACTCGTGTTATTAAATCTTTCTTTATGTGTGATTTTTAAAATTTAGCATACACGCAATTGAATGAGAAATAATTTATAAAGACCTAACGCAACCGGAGCCATAATATGAGACAGTTTAGACAAGAAGAGTACAAATTACCATCTGTAAGTGGCTGTAAGGGTTTAAAGCGTTGCTTAACACCAATTTTTAAATTTATTTGATTTTGTTATTTTAAACTGTTTTACATACAAACTTTTAATCAATTCTTTTAGCAATGTATCAGTTCTGGTTACCTCAAAAATCAGGTGATTGGACCTCAAAAATTGATCATGTTTGCCCACCTATATTTAGAACTAACACAGAATGTAACATGTTTTTTCTTCTCTATGTCCAGTTTAGGCCCACTTTATATTTAAGTAATTTATTATTTTCAATTCTACATATATATATATATATATATATATATATATATATATATAAAACAGTCCTAAATTACTGTTTCTATACTAATTGTTCCCCTGTTGAGTTTTGATATACTTGTCTTTTAACCCACACTTTCTATGATATTTAAGCTACTTTATACCCATAATTAGTAACAGACGAGGTATACAAATATCATGTTTAGTATTATATCTTTATCACAGCTGGATAAATTCACTACATTTATTTGTGTATCATATATACTTTCTGGAGAGAGGATCAATCATTTATTATAATCGATTCTTGTGTAAATACGATTCCCCTTATAAGCAAGCTGCCTTGTTTTTTATAGTAATTTCCCCTTCAATACCTTCGCAATGTCGACTCGCGCCTAAATTAATTTGAATGGGGATCAATTTCCTTTTAATAAAATTTCTCTAAAATCAATGTCATCAAAAAATAATTGACTCTTGGCCCCTAAACTATAAAACAAAATTATTTTAATACCACCTTAAATTATACTAACCAATCACCGCAAAATTATTTTTATTATCTCTAAGTAAATAATTTATAAGAATTTTCGGTTCAAATATAAAGTCCAAGAATCTACACTTTTATCTTACTCTAAGCTTACTATAAACAAACACTGTATAAGTATTTGCTTAATATATATAACCATTTAAAACGATAATCACAAATGTATACAAGTTTAAATTTACGTAATACTCTCTATTGAATGCAAGGGCAATAAAAACTAAACAATTACGGGCAAAATAAATTCCAATGAATATTTCAATATCGAACCATAGGATTTCCACGATTGGTATTATTCAATTTGGAGAATTCATACGCACACTATTCTTTAAATTTTAGGCAAGCTTTAAACCGTGTCATTTATCGTCATCTACTTTTTATGTATTACTTTATAAACATAATTTTTATTTTAGCTTTTTAAGAAAATATATCAATTACTATGATAATTATTTAATTTTACGGTCCAGTTAAAATCAAGAGTTTATAATTTGAAACTGGACCGTAATGGGTGTAAAGCAGCATAAACCTCAATTGACGTAAAGCTGGGATGGTTGAAATTTAATTGAAACTAAACGCCTTGTCCAAATCAATCTAACTTCGAGTTTAAACCTTGGCCTACCAACTGTTCTAAGATACCAAATAATTATAACAAGTTACAAAAATTATCTTTATTTTAATTAATTCTGCATTTACATAAGATTGCATTAAATATCTTAAATAATCACCCTGTTTTCTTGGATTAAAATGTATGTCTACAGTGGAAGTTTTGTGGAGTTAACATAATAGTATTCTGACATACGCCTTCACTAATTCACATGTGATTTTTAAGTTTTCTTTCACTTTTGTTTGATTTATTATTATTTGCTTTTTATGAATGCTCATTTTTATAGATATTTGACACAGATATTTGGTGGATGGATGTTACAACGCTCAGGTATTATTTGTATATTATGAGCCCAGACAAGATATGTGACAATGATATGTGTGTCACATTGGTTAACCACATAAAGAAGACATCAGATTGCAGATCATGAAAAGCAGTTATACTGATTTTTTGTATTAGCGAACTATGATTGATGTCCAAAAAACTCCAATTGAAGTTTACTTAAATTTATTATCATATATTACTATTAAACTTAGACTGTATTAATTTCGATAATTGAGACATATTAGTGTCGTATGCTTTGTTTTTAAATAACTAACTCGCATAAGAGAGTTTAATTATCCGTTCTGATAGTTTCAGTTATCAGTGACCCGCATGTAACATATTTATTGCGGGTTACATTTGAATTTGTGCTTTTTACACGAAACATCAAATACGGACACTTCATCCAGAATTTGACCATTGGCAAGAGTTGAAATTAAAGCATTAGACTACTTTCTATTCGGTACCCAGTAAAATTTCCATTCTATTAATTTGAACAATATACTTTAAGAATTTAATTTAAATAATTTAGTCAGTCATTATCAGTCTTAGTAATAAATATGCAAAAGTAAGTTTCTTGAACTGTATAATAAGTTGTGTAAAATATTACTGCAAGGCCTTTTGAGCTATTAGATGCAGATAAACACCCATATGGGAATAAAGGTTGGAATTAACCGCTAGGACTCCGGTGTCCTGCATAATGCTTGTCTACCTCACAGGATCAGGCTAGGCGTATCCTTGATATTTTATTGTGGACAAGCTTGGTTTAGTAAACAAATTATAACATGAAAGATAAAAACAAAGCTATAATAGGATTCAGTACCCTAATTTGTAACTCATTAAAGCTAATATTAATTCAGTATAAAAATATGAATCAAATCACAAGAGGTATAACTGCAATGATGGGTTTTTCTTTTTATTTGTATGAAAATAAAAGTTTATTCCAAGATTTGGAACTAAAATATTTCCTTCCATTAAGCTTTATTTTTTTAAACTTACTCTTGATTCATGTTTTGGGTTTTTGATATTGGGTATCGTTATTAGAATAATTTTACATGCGTTTTCGCCTAGTTTTTTTATATCAGATGTTTAAGAAGTATGGTTATATTTAAAATGTGTGGCGTTAAAGTGAGACAAAGGCAGTCAAATCATAGGATATTGTTGGTTCGATTTTCCTTTGTTTCTTTATTTGTTCTTTTAATAACACATTTAAATTTACGTACTAATAAATGCATATTTGTATACAAGCCAGTCACCCAGGAGTGCAAGGTCTAACTTACTCTGGAGAACGTATGTTGAAGTGTGTGGAAATTCTAAGTGTTATGAACTGTAGATGTAAAGAGGCTAGAACAGATCTGGATTTTCATTCTTCAAATGTACATGACTGACATATAAAGCCTGCCGTCCTGCCTTATGGATCTTGACATTAGGTACCAAATTTACATATTCTGAATATCTCGTCACTTCGGAAGCACAAAGCACAAAGATCCTTTAAGGACTGCGTACAATAGGTAATTCCATATGAGATGAGCTTCTTTTACTAATTAAACCAAAATATTTTTTCCTCAACCAAATATCATTTAGAACAAACACTACCGTGTTTGAGTCCAGTTAAAATATGCAGACGCTTTAAACTTTATCCATAGCAGCTGTTTATTTTTATTTCAAACATATGAGTGAGTATATGAGTGCATTCAATATTCCAGTGTAGGCCTAGTGTGATGTGTGATTGTGATCCTCGTACTTGTGATTTGTGCTCGGGACTTACATCCTGTGGAGTGAAGATCCCTGGACTGAACTGTAAGGAAGAGGGTGTATTTTTAAACCTCGAAACCTTTTGTAACAAATAACGATGTCAAATGTCCGAAATCTTTTTATAATGTTAAACCTTCCATCGTTAATAACAAACTTTAAAGAAATAATATGAGAATATTTCTAATGGTTTTGCCACTTATAATGTTTTTACATAAACTATATTTTAAAAGAAAAATTATTAAAACTACTATTTAATTAATACTCTCTTAGTGCTAGACTAGACATCTTAGTTCACGAAGGCTACAACAACTAAGAATGTATTCTACAACGCCTTATATTACTAAGACAATTTATGTTTAAGGAGCTACGTCACAGGAGCAGGAGACGAGTCCTTTAATTTGGCTTATTGAAGGTCGGACGTTGATGATGATTTGATTTGCTGGCTTTATTTGGAATCGGGTTTCTAGTGTTCTCAGTTCACAGCACATCCTCTTTGGTACTATTAAACCTCTTGTAAATGACGTACATTTTAAACAGTATCGATTAAATCCAAGGTGTTATCCATACACTTTCTATGATATGATCCGTCAAATTAAAAATATTTATGAAAAAATCTATACATAGAAATGTAGATCAATTACAATAATATTAGTTTTAATATTTAAAATTTAAAAACAAATATGTAATTTTATGAACTGAAAAGTTTATATGAAGAAACCAAAAAGGTTTTGTTACGGGTAAATACCTCTCTCTGTAGGTCAAAAACAGCCCCTGGCTCAAGAAGAGAGATCAAGGCAATGACCTGGCCTACGCAAAACATACCCAATATTTTTCTTCCTACAATATTTACATATATAGATGATGACTTTCCATTCGTTTTTGTGTCCATATCTGACATTAGGTTAAAAATATTAATCAACCACCTATACAAATATTTCCATAAGAAGTACTTTTAATTATTCAGTGTTCATTTAATTAAATTAAAATACCGATTTCGCTTTACAAAATATAGCGCTTACTGCTTAAGGTCTTTGAAAGAAGATTGTTTAAAGTGATATAATAACAACGATATTAAATGATGGAATAGATCTGTAATATGATACACTATGATTACTATAACGAAATAAACATAACATGGTACAATAACATTTCTTACACTATCCCTGCTACTTCCTCGTTCCTGATAGTGACTTCAGCCCGGACATTGTCATAATTCAGAAAATGATACAAATATTTCCATAAGAAGTACTTTTAAATTATTCAGTGTTCATTTAATTAAATTAAAATACCGATTACGCTTTAACAAAATATAGCGTTTACTGCTTAAGGTCTTTGAAATAAGATTGTTTAAGTGATATAATAACAAGGATATTACATGATGGAATAGATCTGTAGTATGATTACTATGACGAAATAAACATAACATGGTACAATAACATTTCTTACACTATCACTGCTACTTCCTCGTTCCTGATAGTCCGGACATTGTCATAATTCAGTAAATGATATAACTAATACCTCTACTCTATGTTCGACTTCTTCTGGTTACATTTAAAATTCTGAATCCGGTTCGAATTGACCAATTTACAATATTTATAACAGATTTTAGTTTCACTAAATAATTCTCGTCACTAATAATATGGAATGTATTATATTTTAATTTGCCAAATTATACAGCTAATGTTACTTGTGTAAAACAGGAGTTTTCTGGATTGTTATACATTTTTATCCAGATATTCTACACTAATATTAGTTCAATCTGTATAAATGTTACGTAAAATTTTGTTGCTTCTTTAGTAAAACATTTCAGAATGTCGGTTTATATATTTTATTTTATTATTTATGAAAAAGTTACATAAAATTCATACTTATTTATTACGATAATCATAATATTGGCATCTAAACTAGGAATTTAAAACTCTCTGCCACCGGTCGTTTTTACTCAATAGAAAGTGTGTATTTGTTAAATATTCACATTATTTTGTTATTTTAACAAGGAAAAAGGAAGCAAGTCTTACTTCAATCACCTTTAAACTTACAAGGATGGTCTAAAAAACTATTAAGTGTATATAAAAGAATGAATGAGGTATTTAAGTAATTATTTATAACTTATAAGCTGTATTTCTGAATCAGATTTTTTTTAAGTACAAAAACTACACTGTACACTATAATTTGAAACAATTAGTAAATATTTGGTTTGAAAAACTAAAACTTTAACAGATGAAAACTTTGATTCTCTTAAATTACCACTATAAACATAAACATAGTAGAAAACCTTTTCTAAGAAAAGAGATTTTATTTAACTTCCAAGAACCCACTTTCACCCATTGTAGCAATGTTGTTGTGATAATGCCAGATGATGTACTTAAGAATGAAATATGTAATCATCGATATATTATTCATATGCAGTCAGTAGAGCTCTCATGTTCATGTTAGTAATGGCACACTGTGCGGTTACATATGTAACCACAAAAGCCTTACATTGTAGTCAAGTTGAGTTATTTATGAGTGCCCACCTGACCTCTGACGGCTGCCGGGACCCATTTATCTAAGTTGAAAATTACTCTCTTCCTTTATATTCCTTTACATTCCAGCCCTCAGAGATAGATTTTAACCTTTGTAAATTTAATTTTAGTATAAGAAGGCTTATGATTATGTTCCTCTCAAATCATATTTAATATTTAACATGCAAAAAATATGGTTTCAAAATAAAATCGCTATGGTATATTCATTTCCAAGAAAATAGAAGCGAGTTTTATGTGTTCAATGAAAAATGAGTTTTCGTGTGTGTGTGTGTGTGTGTGTGTGTGTGTGTGTGTGTGTGTGTGTGTGTGTGTGTGTGTGCGCGCGAGGCAGGAAAAATAACGTGTACTTCTTAAACCAATATAATGTCACCGATATTCTCTAAACTGGAGTGTGTTTTAACTATTTTGTATCTCATTTGTGCCTTAGTCTGTAATGAAGTAGACAGGACGCCTACTCTTTGTTGATTACAAGGTGGGAGTACGCCATATTACGTATCGTGATTGCAAACAGATAGACAGACAGACAGACGACAATTAGAGAGAAAAGAAATCCTTAAAGCCTCTAGGTAGACACAAGTTATTTTTGCAGCTTAATAAATGCAGGCTTAAATAACATTTAGTTAAATCATATAGACTGACATGTGCCATCATCAAACTCATTCTTGCCTATCTTTAAATAAGCTGTCACAACCGACCAGACAAAGTATAACAAAAGTCTTATCGATAAATCTAACAAAGTACCCTCGTTACATCGTTACTATTTAATCTTTTAAGATGTCGTTTGACAGTACTCAAGTTTGCATACAAATTACTTGCTCTACGTTTTTCACATTACAATCAATGTTTACGTTAAGAGCAATGCAAATATATTTACAGTAGGAGTACCTTAAGGAGAGACTACTGTATCGGGATCAAGTGTCACAAAGGGTCTCCCGTCACGGAGGAAGTCTTCATCTTCCTAGAGTAAATTTAGAGCTCGGAAGGAAGAGTTTCTCCTATTTCGGGCCAAAATTGTACAACGGCCCTTCCCGATTGCCTCAAAAGTCTAGTCAACTTAGCTTCATTTAAGAAAAGTATTAAAACTAAATTATGTGAGGAGATTTTGTTCCAAGGTTGTTTTCAATGATTTATTTGTATGTAGTATTTAATGTTAGCTTAATTTAAATTATAGTATTTTGCGTATGTTGTAGGATTGACTTGAGTTGTTCTGTAAAGAAGTTTGTATACTTAGAAACGCTCTAATAAAAAGACATGTTTATTTATTTATTATTGTTATGTATAAGAGAAAAGGAGCTTCATACTCGGTACAAAGAACCTTAAGTTTGGAAAATTACAAGTTCATAACCAATGCAAGGTTATCTAAGGAGTGTCAACCAATAAAGCCTAAAATCTAGCCCTAAGATTTTCTAGAGCTATGTGCGAATCATTAATAAGATATTACTAATACCTAATAGCCTTTATCTAGATTAGGTCCATGTATGAGATGTTTTCTGATTTATTTTCCATATATGCAACTCCGTCTGCTACAGCCCCTAATTACTCATATGACACTAATGTTAACATCTCTTCCACACACATATATGCTACTGAGGTGGAGAGAATTCTAAAGAATATTGATTCCTCGAACGGTCCATGATCTCTGCTGGTCCACGCAGGTTCTACGGTGAATTGGTTGCTCCTCATGTTCGACTTTTTTCATGACTTTCGCCGCCTTGGAGTGTACCCTTCTAACCTTACACTGCAGGGATGTGGATGTTCAGGACATTCAGTGCAGCCGTCAGCATCCTTCACTTGCAAAGCGAAGAACGATGATGGAAATAGTCTTGCTATTCAAACTATTGACAATCCAGAGGTAATTCTTCAGGGGGATCTTCATGTTCCTCGTAGGATCAGTTACCAATCAGCTGTTCGGAAGGCATTATCATTCGATTAACTACCACTACCATTGCACGGTTCCAAGGTTTCTGAGAACTGGTAATGACATCTGCGAAGAAGTCAAATTTTTCTGTTCTTCCCTCACCGGATTCAAGGGGAGTTTGCCTACTATTGTTTGAATGATGTGTACAGAACAGTCTATTGCTGAGTTATTTTATGTTCTATAAATCTAAAATGTTTATGTTGTATGTTTTCTTGTCTTCCATTATTTTTGTTTTTTTTAGATTATTATTTTTGCTTTCAGTTGTTAATAACCCTCATTAAAGTCTTTGTCTATTGTTATACTACTTCTGCTGTTAATTTATTTTTGAAATTGTGAATCTTATCAAATTTTTAAATACAAATAAAATATTCACAGGTATATAATTAGTTAAATTATATTTTCTTCACTTCTAATATATGGTTATTACCATGGAACACGGCTATCGAGTGTGACTCCTAGTTGTCAACTTAGATTATAAATTGTTACACTGAAAACATCAAAAAAATATTAATTAATTACGGCTCTCACAACCAACATGGGTGCACCATTTATCCCCGACCATGTTTACTTGTTTACACGTTTTGTAATACACGTTTACACGTTTATGATATATTGCAAATATTCGTAGTTAACATCAACACTAATTAACACAGTTGTATTACAACAGTTTTAGTAACGCCGAAATAACTTCAAACTGTAGACTTGTATATATAATAGAGAATATTGAAATTTACTATAAATGAAAAGTTACCGTCATTTGAAATGCATTATACTACAAAAAATAATCCGTTACATATAATCTACAGCAATACGTTTATACAGATATATTTCTTATAAATCTTTACAAAAAATGCTCAATTAAATATTATTAAATTAAAATTGATACCAAACTCTCTTAACTGAATAGTTAAATCTACTGAATCCATATGAAGAAAATGTATTGCAATAATTGAATGCTATTTTTACTAATCTCGCTGCATATATTTAGTATAGACTTAATACGAGAAGCCCCGATTCCCTATTATAAGGAAATATGAGATAAGAAGCTGTCTTTTTGGAGATATTTTACAGTATATTTAATTATGTCCTAAATGTTGTGGGGTTTATCCTGCTCACTTTTTTAAATTAAGAAAAAGCCAAATGGAATAACCACCTATAAATTCAACGTTACTTGTAAAAGGTGCTTTACAGCGAGATTACGTGATGATACAACAGTGCTTTTGTTAATCTCCTGTAAATTGGAAACCAATTGCAAGAGTCACATGATCCACACACGCCGCGCCGTACATCAAATATTGAAATTGAATAATCAAGGCATCCTTTTTTTAAAAATCAACTTTTTTAAGGTTACAATTTAAATCGCAAGCAACTTAAGCAACTTGTATACATTATTTTATGAGGAAGTACACTGTTACTTATGATTAAAAGAATTTTAAAGATTAAAAATTAATTTGTTGATAATGTAGCATTAACGTTTGTTAAAACGCTGTAAGTAATAACTATGGACCTTAGAAATATTATATGAACTGTATCCAATTCTGCTCTTATTTTTTAAGGAAGCAATAAAAATGCAAGTATAATACAATTTGCAAAAAAAATTTGTCTAAACGATTATGTGCTCTTTTAGCGATTACCACTTTTATTTTGGTCGTAAGTAGTCGGACAAGTAGCAAGCCGCCTTTCTGGCCGTAGTCAAAGGCGGTCGTTTCCTATTAAATAGGTTTTATAATCATGCCCAGTTACGTTTCCAAATTAATTTAGTGCCCTAACAGTAAATTTCTACTCTGGTTCCACTTATAAAATTCTCTATAGTTGGGCCACGGGCGTAAAATAACTCCTCTTTTTAAATTAACCTATCCATTCTGTGTAATTAATTATACTAATTTACCATGAAGCTGAAATTTCTTGTAACCTTACACTCTAATAAAATTTGGATAAAAAAACGTATATGCTATACATTTTTTATTAATTCGTCGGTCAGACCATTTTGATTTATAGATAGATGCGGTTGCGGTCTAAGGACCACGCATCTTTAATTTCTGATATTGAATATATATTAATATTTGTGTTTTTTTCTTAACATATTTCACACAGTAACATAATGCAACAAATAGATAATTCTTCTTGTCACCGGAATGATTTATAATGACCTCAATTTATTGCATAGGGAGTGATACAGTCGATCTGATGTTAGTCGATAATACCGAATCATCCAACAAAATTGTTGGGAAATTTTTTTTTGAAACGAATGGGTCCGATAACAAATAAAGGCTATAAATTGTAAACAATTAAATCCATACTATTTCAAACGAATACATTTTAATTTTTTTTCGGAACTTCATCCGTTTGTATGCAATAAGTTAGAAACTTCTATAAATCAATCTTATTTGTACAGGTTAGAGAAACAATTACGAAGTAGGTTGGTAATATCGACCAATAAACTAAGTCCAAAGTTGAAGTCAAAGCTAATGGACCTAAGTTCAAGAGTCACTTTACTTAAATTAGCTCACTTTAGATATTTAATAATATAGTAAACATTACTAAATAATAACTATACCATCAACCATAGTAAGCGATTTGTGTATTTATCAGTATCAATAACCAAACAAACCTTCAAACAGTTGGTAAAACTTGTCAAAATTTTTCAGCTATAGAGGTCTAGGATACAGTCAAGGGTTTTTCTTAAATTCTCTTATTGACTACTGTTGGACATGTAGTGGTTGAAAAACAAATTATTTAGTTGTGTGACAAATTTATTTTTTTAATTGTTTGTTATATAGCCAAATGACATAAACCCCAGTAAATTATTAGTGTCAACCTGAAGCAAAACACAAATAACAATAAAAAATAACAAAAACATGTGTAAATACTCACCACTGTTTCTGCAGTACTCGGTTCTTAGTAAAATATATATTTAATAAACTGTCGCTTGTTTTATCTCATCACGTTAATAGTGATAGCAAAACATATACGTCAGGTACAAACTGGAACAGACTTTACACTGCGTTGTAACTGTTTATTTAATTCTTTTGACTAAAAATGCTTTGGACTTGTCAGAAAGTAAAAAAAATTTAAACATTTAACATTATTGATAACAAGAATATTCTTGTTCATTAATATTCTAAACATTGTTACTTTTTAATAATATGTTTAAATTGAAAGTACGCTGTTAAAAATATATTTTAATTCTTTCCAATGTACAGCGTTCATTTTACTGTTTGTATTATTCAGTCGTAACAATTCTACTTAACAAACATATATAAATTAAAAAAACACAAAACCCAATAATTTATTGACAGTAAATTTTTGTCGGGTTACAGTCAAATATCATATTGCGATTTCTGTAACTTTTAAAAATAAATACAAATTATAGTTACAATACTGCCTTTTCGTGGGTTTATTTAATTTATTTCAATATTTTAAATAACTGCAGGAGTTTTATTTGGAAAAAGTTATTTAAGATATTAGTAATTAGCAGTCAATTATTAATTATATTTCAATATTTTTAACATACAGTTTATACTATCAAATACATTGTTTTGCACACTCAGCACATATCATTCACAGTTTTTATTTAAAGTTTCTGATGTTACTCTCTGGTATTCGTTCTAATCATAGTAAAGCACAATACGCTTACGTGGTAAAATGTCTGCCGCTTCCCGAATCACTACATAAGCAGTTTCCTGATACACTGTTTGTTTTCTTTACCACATGTACTCAACAGTATGTACTCAGCAGTATGTACTCAGCAGTATGCACTCAGCAGTTTCTTATCATTTTATTCATTTCAATTTCATTTCATGTTCATTTGCTCCTAGTGTATTTGTTTTGACTCGTTTTAAAAACTGTAACCTATTTTCAACGCTGCAATCACTGTTGGTTGGCAACACCAAAAGTCACCTTAGTGATTTATCTTGGCCATGGGCTTATTTTAACGTTTATAAGAAATCAGTGTGAACCTAATATGAATAAAAATTAAAAAGTGCTTAAAATGACATTTTAAGTTTTTATACAAAATTATTATTGTTCCATGGCCGTTTGATATTGGTTTTTTTTAAACGGATTAATACAGTTTTTAAACAAATACGAAAAATACGATGATATTAAAGCTCTATTTTATAAATGATTGATATATGATATAATGATAAAATTTCTGATGATCATCCTAATGGATGTGGGTCAAATCAAAAATCAAAAAACATCTTTATTTCCATTATGGTACAAAAAATTTAGAAATCATAGGAGCACAATTTTCCATTTATAATATAAAATTACTTCAGTAATTAACACCAAAACATAAAACTGCAAACAAATTAAATACTTATATATATGTATATATATATATATATATATATAATATATATATATATATATATATATATATATATATATATATATATATATATATAGTATTGTATAGACTGCTCTAACGCTCATAGTGGTAAAGAAGAAAAAGCAATATGAGGTTACAGAAGAGACGCAATAGCAAACATACTACATATACATATATATTACAAAAACGTTGTGCAAGACGTATAGAATGCAAATTACAATGTGTATAATATAACAGCTTTTTCTACGTATATTATTTCCATTATAGATTATAAGAAGATTTCATCATTGTGGGAAGATATACAGGGTGATTCATGAAGTTCTCCCCCCACTTCTACAGCACATTGTACTAGTAAAAATAATGAAAAAATGTTATATAAACATAGGTCCGAAAACGCTTTCGTTAGCGAGTTACAGCTAGCGAAAGATTTCGCCTGAATTCCTGGGTAAAGAGTAAAATAAAGCCATACTGAACTTTTGGAAAGGTTAATTAAGTAAGAAATATCGTGGATTCTTATGTATTTTTACCTGATAAAGCTAATAAAATAGGTTTCAGAACTGTACCTGTGTAGTAGTTTTTTGAGGGATTCAGGGTTAAATGCAAAAAATTGGTGCACGAAACAATTTTTTTTAAAGTTTGATGTACAATAACTTTGTTAAATTGGTAATAAATACATAAAATCAACAAACATTAATTGTAGAGAATTTAATTCTGAGAAAATTGATATAATCAAAGTCTAAAATTAAAGAGAAATAAGTACCAAAAAATCGATTTTATTCAGTATAATACATTACTAGTTTTAAGCAAAATTAAATCAGGTTGGGCCAACCGTACGCTCCTTTTTATAATAGATGTTCGAAAATGAGGCCATCATTATCAATACATTTTGCAGCACGTTTGTGTATTGCTTTTGTTGCGTTTCTTAATTTTTCAGGACTTCCCTGTATCTGCACAGCCGAATCCATAATACGGGCAATTAATTCATCACGAGAATTCACTTTTGTCTTGTATACAATGTCTTTCATCCATCCCCAGATGCAATAATCCAATGGAGATAGATCTCGTGATCTTGGTGGCCAAGGGTGAGGCCCTCCACGACCAATCCAGTGTCCAGGAAATTGATGATTTAAGTAAGCAGAAACGGCACGTGAAAAGTGGGGAGGTGCTCCGTCATGCTGGAAGTACAAATTTTGTCTGAGATGTAAAGGAACATTATCTAACAGCTGCAGCAACTCTTCTTGAAGGAAATGTAAATAGAACTCAGCATTTAGGCGTCCAGGTAAATATGAAAGGTCCAATCAGCCGATTGTGCAAAAGGCCACACCAGACATTGACGCTAAATCGGTGTTGAAAGTTTCTGTTCCACTACCTCATGTGGATTTTCTTCTGCCCATGAGTGTTCATTGTGCAAGTTATTGACACCATCCCGAGTGAATTGTGCCTCATCCGTAAACAAAATACGCTTGTAGAGTTGATTATTAACATTCAAAAAGTTGCAAAACTCCAAGCGAAGCAGACCATCCCCTAGCTGTAGATGTTGAACCTTTTGTTTATGAAAACGGATAAAAAATTTGTTTCGATTAAGTGACCTCCACACCGTTGACTGCGAAACTCCTATCCGCCTAGAAATACGTTGTGTACTTACACCTGGACTGCGATGAAACAGCATTAATAACAATATCATCATCAAGTTGGACAGCTCGTTCATAATTGGTTCTAGTACTTGGTAGTGACCCTGTTTCCCGAAGAGTACGAAAAGTTCCTGAAATTGTTTTTGGTATCTGGAATCCTCCTATTAGAGTAACGTAGTTCATATTCTTCTACAGCAGCTCTAGCATTACCATTACAGTAACCCAAAATAAAAACCATATCAGCGTATTCCTCTGATGTAAATAAGTAAGGCATTTTTTCGCTGAATATAAATCGAATTATAACTCACAGAAAAATTGCATTTAATAACACGATTCACAGAACCCGATCTCCTGCTGTAGCTTTGCAAAACACCACTAATACACAGTTCTAACGTAACAGTACAGAATACCATTGTTGATCGTGCGTTACCAACTTAGAAATTAATAAAACAAAAAACTGCATTTCGATGATTAGTAAACAATAATGGGAAAATGTTTGCTTCATTTATTTTCGAACATTTGATGTAAATTTTTATTTAAAAAAATACAACGTAATAAAAACATGATATTTTTATTTACAAACAAATTTATTTTAACAGTTAATCTTGTTTTTTTCTCAATTTATCTCATCATTAAGGAACAAACATTTTGTTTTTTGTTTTATTTTAACTAAATACCGTACGGTATTTCTTTACAGCTAGTAAATGTATTTATACTGAATAAAATCGATTTCTTGGTACTTATTTCTGTTTTATTTTAGACTTTGATTATATCAATTTTCTCAGAAGTAAATTCTCTACAATTAATGTTTGTTGATTTTATGTATTTATTACCAATTTAACAAAGTTATTGTACATCAAACTTAAAAAAAACATTGTTTCGTGCACCAATTTTTTGCATTTAACCCTGAATCCCTCAAAAACTACTACAGGTACAGTTCTGAAACCTATTTTATTAGCTTTATCAGGTAAAAATACATAAGAATCCACGATATTTCTTACTTAATTAACCTTTCCAAAAGTTCAGTATGGCTTTATTTTACTCTTTACCCAGGAATTCAGGCGAAATCTTTCGCTAGCTGTAACTCGCTAACGAAGCGTTTTCGGACCTATGTTTATATAACATTTTTTCATTATTTTTACTAGTACAATGTGCTGTAGAAGTGGGGGGAGAACTTCATGAATCACCCTGTATATATTATTATACAGTGCACCCACAGGTGCACGTGTTAGATACGTTAGTCATACATTATTCATACTTACTAAACGATTAAGGTTTTGTTGTCATGAATGTTAATCATAAAGTCCGCATAACGTACTGACTAGCCTGATGGAATTCAAGTTGGAATCTTCCCACAATGATGAAATCTTCTTATAATCTATGATGGACATAATATACATAGACAAAATACTGCTATATTACACACATTGTAATTTACATTCTATACGTCTTGCACGTAACGTTTTTGTAATAATTCTAAAATATTCTGTGTTTTACTTTAATAATAATGGTTTTTCTGCTGTACATATATACAGTTTTTAAACGAAATATATTAAAATTAAAATAACTTGAACAGTGATTAGCACTATCTATTTATTTATTTACAAGTAAAGTTTTTGAATAGTTGTTTTTACATTTTATCGTTATTACTGTTTTAATATCAGCCTAAAAAACTACGGAATATTTTGTAATACACTCAAAAATGGTCAACTGTACTAAGAGTAACTCAATTTTTCTATGCGTTTATCGAATGATATTTTTCTCATGCATTATTCATTATTTATCCATAAATCGTTTCTAAAAGAATGAAAAGGACATCTGTATAATAGAACACATTTGAAACTATGAGTAAGTTCTTACCGTTTACGTGGCCGCTTCGGAGAGTATGTGCGAATAGTGTTTTTGATACTGCGTGTTTAAACGATTTACGTTAGATTTTTACTGCTACTTAACCGCTGCCAAAATAAGTTATGTT
>NW_025783374.1:0-32664 GCF_021130785.1 Homalodisca vitripennis | reverse complement strand
TTATATTAACTACTGTAGTTTGTTGTAAACTCCGAGGAGTTCGCACCTTGTTAATAGATTTCCGATGTAGTACTAACTGCTGGTACTAACGACTTCATACGCTGTGTACTGGTAATATTCACAAACATTAGGTAACAGAGTTTGTAAACTACATGGTACACTGTAGAGATTATAATAACTACTGTAGTTTGTTGTAAACTCCGAGGAGTTCGCACCTTGTTAATAGATTTCCGATGTAGTACTAACTGCTGGTACTAACGACTTCATACGCTGTGTACTGGTATTGTTGTATGTTTAAATACGAGTATAAGTTCCTTTTATTATCTCTATACCTAGAATATTACCTCTATTCTTTGTAGTCATCTAAATTTGAATTGATTCAGCAATCTGTAAATTTGTATATGAGTCAGCAATCTGTAAATTTGTATATGAGTTCAGCAATCTGTAAATTTTGTACATGAAAGGCAATGTCCTCTTCTACTCGGTCACGAATCACTAATCCTCCAAATATCCAAAATCTTAAAATTTGGCAAATTTATGCCTAATGACATACATAGAAAACCTAAAGTATTTTCTAAAGTATCAAACATTAATAGCTGTTGAAGTGTGGTTGCAACCAATGGAATAACTTTATTTTGTTTTCCAACTTTTCAATGTCTTGGTCACAAGCAGATGGAATTTGACACAATTGGCTTATCCTGTCATAAAAAAATAAAGAATTGTTCATGAGGATCATTCATCTAGAAAAACTTTATCTTATTTTTAAACTTCCCTCTGTTCTAAAGAGATGATGTTTCACACACGCAACCCTCATCACAATAATAGAACAAAACCATTTTAATGATAATTGACATGTATAGTGAATGAAAGGGGTTAAAACTATCACCAAGTAAGGAACTGGAATTTGGAATAAATCATAAATTGTTAGCTGATTTCCTATTAAACATATATATTTAAATAAAAACACTTTCCTCTACAAAAACAGTAAAAAAAAAAATATTTTTGTAAAAACAAACAATGCATCAATTTGCATTGATTTATTAACATACTTTAAGAGAAACAAACACGCAAAGGGCATATATTAAGTGTCACAATGGCTAATTAAATAATTATAAACATAATTTCAAAGGCTGCTCATAAAAACTTTGGTTTTGACCACTCTCATCTTTTCTATACGTTATCGAAATGTACGGGAACTAAGATTTTCATATTATAACGAAAAGTACATTAGTTAGGTCTAACACCCGAGAGGCTAAAATGTTCACTTCTTTCTGTCTGGCCGCACGGTATCTCGAAAACTAACCGGACTAAAGACCCTGACATTTTTATGAAGCACTGAGGTGGATTTTGGTTCATGTCACTTCATGTGATTTGGCTGAGCGGTACTAACATTTTTATTAAGGTCTTGTAGGTAATCAAGATGGCAGCGAGAAAAGAGCACGGTAGTTAAATTTAAAAGAACCTAAATATAATCGTACGAGAATTTGACAAGTGACCCATGCTTCCTAATACTAAATACTAATGTCATCAACACTTAAGATGAATAGTTTTACAAAAAAATCTTTTAACTTAAACCTTCTATTTACAATGACTTTGCCTAAAATTATTATATATATATATATATATATATATATATATATATACTATATATATATATATATATATACACTTAAATTAGTATACTTATTTAATCACTTTATGTGCAAACTACATCAGATATTAAAATTCTAGGACTATACGCTACATAAAAGTTCGTTGAATTGTTTATATTTTTAATTCACTTTAAATATACTCTTTTTGCATCAATAGAGATGTATATAAAATATTTTAATCAAGCAAGATTTTCAGTCAAAGAAGGAATTGAAAAAATAGTTTTAAATGGTTTTCTAGAATAATTTTAATATTATTTGATTTCAGAGAGCGGAAACATGTTTAAGTTTCATTGCAAGATCCTGCCATTGAGCCAAGTAATCTAAAGAAGCTTACAGGGGTTATCTCGATCATCTGGACCAGATTTTCTGCACTTATACTTCTTTGTATTTTCTCTTTATCTGTGAGCTTTCTTTTCAATCAAATTGTAAAGAAAATAATGTTTTTTAAGATTTACATTTGAAAGTTTCAGTATTTCACAACCAAAAAAATTACAGTTTTATGTGGAAAGGAACATTTTAACTTTGTATTAATTTCCGGATATTAAATCTGGTGGTACCTGTTTATAACAAATGTTGTTATAAGAACAGTTTTATTATAATTTGACAATTTGCTATGATTGTGTTATGCATAGAAAGTATTCTTGAAGCATTGTGTAAATTTGTGACTAAACTGTGTTTTATGAAGTGTTACATCCAATCAGGAATCACATTTAAAACCGTATAGCTTATCTTATGAAGTTTACCTGAATCACCGCTTCTGTCTTTTGGCAGCGACCAGTAAATAATACTTTATCTAACACAAATAATTAAAAACAACCACTTTGAAAGCATATAATTTTATGAAACAAAATTAAATTAACTCATATATAGTTTCCTTTTTATTAATATTAAATTTCTTATAAAATTAAAATTAAATGTATGTATTTATTTCAGTCAAACAATTGGGTTAAATTTTATGTTATCTGATTTAATATTTGAAAATAATTAAGGCAATGTTATTAAAATTAAAATTCACTCTTTTCGAATTTAAATATTTATGAAATACACTCGTAAAGTTGTAGAAATATAGGCGAATAAAAATAAATGAACTTCTGTAAATTTTAGTGAGCCAATATGACATACATGTAATGAAGACTTGGTAATATTAAGAAACATTGGCTACTCAAATATTTACAAATATAACCGTTGAAGGCGTGATATTTGAGAATGTATTAAACTTATAATTAAACTGAACTAATTTAGAATTGAACCACTTATAGTTGACCAAAAGCTTTTCCTTAAGTTTCAATGAATATTTTTAAATAAATGTTTTACATCTTAGGCTTACGTCATCCACTGTATTTTATATTTTTCTATAAAAAACATTCACTGATCATTTAAAAAAAAGAATTATTTCGGCCTCGGTAAGAAGAATCATTTTCTGTTAGGAAACGGTTAAGTAACATTACTTTAATTTTTATATTCTACAATACGAGTAAAAAGGGTTTATTATTCATTTTGAACATTCTATAAATATTAAACCACCCACCTATAATGTTAACTTTAATTGGCAACTAATGACATCATATTAGTATAGCAAATTCACCGTTTTCATAAAGGAACTCATCATTATAACACAGAGTTGCTAACAATTCAAGCGAATACTGTAATTATCGTTATCACATGAATAATTAATAGGTTTTCAATACTCATGCCGTCAAGCAATAAAAATTGCATTAAGTGGAATCACTATTTCAACCAAAGGAGATATGCTATTTTGAATAGCGTCACTCACTTAATCATGTCACAAAGGTTTATTGGTTGTATTCATAT
Source organism: Homalodisca vitripennis (assembly GCF_021130785.1). Classification (NCBI taxonomy): domain Eukaryota; kingdom Metazoa; phylum Arthropoda; class Insecta; order Hemiptera; family Cicadellidae; genus Homalodisca; species Homalodisca vitripennis. The sequence goes on along the minus strand of NW_025783374.1, from coordinate 29,200 downwards.
AACTATATGACGTGTCAAGAAGCTGCAGTTGATTGCGAAGTGTTTAATTAAAGACATTTAGAAAAATACAGATAGTTATGTTATCATATTAGTAATCTATATTCTTAGTATGGGTGAGTAGGCTCAGAAATAATGCAATGACCTGAAATATGGGTTAGTGGGAAAGGTTTACTACCTTCTCATTACATATGAACAGAATTCTATTTATTGTTTTCTTTAAATTAGTTGGATTTACGTTACGGAGAACTTGTTCAGCGTCCTATATTTATTGTTATTTGCAATTGTAAATATTAGTGCTATCTTTTAAGTTTTAAATCTTTTGAAGCCATGTACCAGTTCTCAGAATGTTCCGTATCCAACTTTTAGTAACATTCCTAAATTATGTTTAAATTGATAAAAATATCAATTCTTAGTAATGAACTTTGAACAAAAATTGTTGAAACTTCAAAGAAATTTAGAAAAGTCTTTTGTTTCGTTCATTTAAAAAACATTTTTGCGTAATACTTTTAAAATTTTCTACATCAAATTGTAATATTGCATGTTGGAAAATTTATTATAATACAAATAACATTGTTTTCAATGTCAAAATAAAATTATTACTTGTCTGTCAAATATATTATAAGATTGATACAACTGATAATACCAATAACTTATTAGGTATTCAAACATCCATGCCTTAAAATAGCCTACAACTAACTACCAAAATACAAATAGAAAACCACATTTTCGACATTTTTGTTCGGAATAGAAATGTACAGTTAAAATATCTTAGATAATTACAACGCGCTCTATTTATAAGAATTACTTTCCGTTTGTGATTTACTGTTTCGGAAGTATCTTGGAATTATACTCGCTGAGCTTTTGTCTTAAGACCTTAAACAGGAAAACAAAGGCTTTGTGTAAAAATTAGCTTTTTCTTACAACTACGTATTATACTACCTCTCCCTTGTTGCTCTCTATTGACTGTATTTAATTTTGTGTAAAATAATATAGAAATGTATCGAAATACTATTCTTTTAATTAATAAGTTTAATATTTTACATATAAAACAATATCTTATTAGGACAAAAACTTTAAATAGAAAAAAACACTCTTGAGCTATAATATTTATTCTAAATAATACTTGAAAAAAAGTATATATAGGTTATAAGAGAAGATAACTACAAAATGCATTAAATTACAATGATATGAGCAAAGATATTGAGCTATTCTAAATAATTACTTTTTATAAGGGGTTTTCCGTAACTCTCTGGACAAAGGTATACCACATTATTGCTCATGTCAAGACAACATATTTCACATGGGTCTCCGTTGCTTAGTTTCTTTATGGGTAGTCTTGGGTAGTAGATGAGTTTTTTTTTAATCTATAAAACTGAAACATTAAACTACACCAAGTTTGCCCCAAATCCTTATAATGTCAATGTAAGTAACTGAAAAGTATATCATAAAATTATCTTTAGTATTTTCAAATTGGCGGCCTTTAGAACTTTGAATATCTTAAAACCACTAGTTTCTGTTAAGAATTAAAAGAATACAAGTGTTTAGAATATTTAATCTCAAATCTAATGACACTAATTATTTAAGTCAAATAATAAATAACTGATTTAGAGCAGATTTACTGTGACAGGACATGGCCCACATTGAGGTTCTCAGCAAATATCCAACAATACAAAAACTGAAAAAACGGCAGCTCTCAATGTGGGCCAAGTCTTGTCACATATTTCTTGATAAAAGTAAATGAGGCATTTTACGATTGTTTAATTATAATTGAATGTGTAATATGAATTGGTTAATTTTGTCCACTTCTAGTATAATAGTAATCTTGAAGAAAAGTAAATTAAGTAGTGTATTTAATTAAAAAGATGTATAATATACAGTAAGTGTTAAACATTTTCCACTTAAATATTTGTAATATTGTAATTAATAATTTGTAAGTATAGTTTTTTATTTAAAAATTTTATTTTTAGAAGGTAATTTATAACAAAGTTAGAAAAATATGCTCAAGCGAAAAAACAATATCAAAATACCAATTTCCGTGCATATAAAAATTAAACTAATGAAATACATATACTTAAAAACGTTGCAATCCTATTCTTGGAACTATAACTACAATATCGGCTTACTACAGGTAGTCACAAGAGACCCTGCAGTCTCAGACAGAATACATTGCCTTGAGTGCAACATTACCATTGAAACAGGTTCTGATGGTCACAATAGTCAGTAGGTTGTGTCTGTATACTGACGGTTCCTATTTTATCCATGGTCTCTCTTATAATATAAAGAGCTAAATATATTATAGGAAGGTGTAACTAAATACTGTTGATTATATACTGATATATCATGGTCAAAGTTAGGACAGATAGGCCAAGGAAAGATATTATGTTTAAACCCTAGATTGGTAACGCTCCTAAAACTTACTATACTGGTAAGGCTTCGTCAGGGAGACTACTTTAAGAAAAACAATTATTTTTTACTATTTTTATTTTACAAAAATGAATTTTTTGTTTACAGAAGTTTTAAATATTACACAAGGTAAATAGTTTCAGTAACTTACGTTAGATTGTGCATTCCTTGCACCATTGTCCTTGATGCTCTCAGCACACATCGCTCGGTAACAACGCTCGCAGAAGTGAGTTGTCATCCGGCGTTTTTTTTGAAGGGCAGAAACTGCATATTTTCCGTCCTTGCTGTTGGACAGGAACTGGACGAGCTGCTGGTTCTTCTACATGAAGAATTCTCGCAATGGATTGAAGAAGAGGTTTGCTTAAGTTAGTCATTTGCAAACGATGTTCCATCCAAGGACGGAGAAGCTCACAAGCTGAGTTCCTTTGCAAATTGCCTTCTTGGAATAGGTTTTTTTCTCCTTTGGACACTTTGTTATGAACATATATAACGTAGGAATTAACCAAAACTATATTTAATACACCATAAAATACACAAAGAGGCCAGCGCCTTGTTTTTCGGCTGGTCGACATTTGACAACACATTTGGTCTAAGGAGTCAAACCCCTCCTTTGGTGGAGTTGTAACTCTCAATTATTTCTGGCTTGTTGCTTTTATTATTGATACTGGGTTGATCGTGCATCGTAGATAAAAGTAAAACAACTTTTTTTGTTCTTAGTTTTGTAAGACACCATGGTTTTCTGACCGTCAAAACAAAACATTGAAGAACCAATTTCTCTAGTTCCCGGATCTTTCATTTCTGGAGGTACTTCGGGTTTGTCACGGCGCAATGTCCCGACCAAAGTCAAAGATATAGGAGGTGCTAACATTTGCTCAGCTAAAGGGATGGACGTGAACCAGTTATCTAATGTCACATTTCGGTTTGTACCATAAATTGGCCTCATCAATTCTTTGGCGAAATATAGAGCTTGAGGAACATCTCGTGGGGTGGTGTTCTTGCCTAAATAAGGCATTGCATTACACATATACTTGGTTCCCGAGTCACACATCATAACTAATTTTTATGCCATAATTTTGCAGGCTTGGTTTGGCATGTACATGCGGAATTTACAACCGCCTCTGAAAAGCAAGGAGTTGCTCATCAATCGTAGTGTATGATCCAGGTCTGTAGTTTTCTTTACAAGAAGCAATGAAAAATGTTCCCATATTTTCTCGTACTGGAGCAAAGCGGTCTTTCTGCTTGTCTCTCCTCTCTCGTCTCTTTGGCATCAAACCTAAGACAATTCAACAAAAACGAAAAATCGTTTAGCACTCATTGCTGCTTTGTATCTCTCCCCACAAAACTCGCTATTAAATAGTTCTTCAATATGAAAGATGATTGTCCTTTTGAGCAGCACTTAATACAAGAATGCCTAAAAAAGCATCAAATTCCTCGTTTGGAGTCTCAGAACATGTGGATGTGATTGAAGCATAATTCTGTTGCTGCCTTAGTATGTTAGCGTTTTGTATGTTGAGTGATAATTTGTTTAATTTGTTCAGTCAGAAACAAAGAAAAACATTGTAAAGGAGTTATTTTATTTCTTGCGTCACCAGTAGGACCTTGACGAATGTGCACAACATTTCGGGCAGCGGCTCGGGTGTTGTGTTGGGAAGGAATATTTTTCCAAAATTTACCATTTTTTTCCTCTCATGACACGAATAGGGCAGACAACGTGTTTTGGATGAGACGATTCTGGAAGTTTACTCGTAGGCGACTGGTTAGCAGAAAGGGCCGGAGGTGGTGGTGCTTCAGCAGCAGGCGGTGCTGCTTCAGTAGAGGGCGATTGGTGCTTCTGTTGGGGGCGATGGTGCTTCAGTAGGGGGTGGTGTTGCTTTAGTAGGGGCCAGTGGTGCTTTCAGTAGGGGTAGTGTTGCTTTAGTAGGGGCCAGTGGTGCTTCAGTAGGAAGTGGTGATTTCCCGAGAGTAAGTTTCAATTACACATTCAATAGTTGCGGAAACCGAGTTTTCTTCATCCAACTCCATGTCTTCACCTGTTTCAGCACCAGGGAGTGGAGCCTCAATAGTCTGAACAGAAGGAGGAGATGGTAATGGAGCTTGGTTTACAGCTAGAGGTCTAGTTCCAGCAGTACAATTTTCAGCTTTTAAGATCTGATGATGCATAACAATATTTTCTGATTACAAATTCAATCGTTGTTTTAACAGCATCATCTTCATTCTTTTTTGAGTCCTCTACTATACATACTAAGTCTTCATCATCACTAAGCCCGCTACCTGGTTCGTAATCAGGGTCGGCATCTGTATCATCACTACAATTGTCTAAACCCGAAAAATATGGTCTATCATCACAATCGGCAGAAACATCACTTTCTGAGTCAGTGTTCTCATTTTAGGTAACGTTCAATACACTGTAGCCCTTTTTAGTTCATCAGAATTCATTTTGAAAACCTGTCAAAAAATTATATTTACTTTGGATAGGAAATAATAAAAAAACCAACCGCACAAAGAACACTACACAGGTCAGTAAACATATAATTTAAACAGAACAATGTACCGTTTCGTCACTGTGACGACGTAACTAACACACAAGAAGTATTGCTTCGTCAAACAAACGTTCTATGAAACAAGTAAGGATTCGTCCACAGAACTACTACGCAATATAAACTTAAAACTTACTTACACGGTAAGGGTTCGTTCGGAGTGACTACTAGACCACTTTACGCACAGATACAACAGGGCTAGCGCCTATCCCCCTCCACTCACGCACCCGGATCAAGGTCAACTGAGTTGGCACTAACGGACACGTAAAACAAACAAACCGTTTCCGCAGTACACACAAACTGCTGTTTTGCGTCGTCATCAAGACGACGCCTTACCAATTCCAGGGTTAATAGGCCAAGTTGACCTTTTATTGTGAGAGTGCCAGACTAATGCATACCTACGAATAGTTTTGGCCTGACTCACGGATTACATTACAAGATCAAAGGTCAGAGATAATGGAGAGCTGTACAATACAGTCTAAGTGAGTCCAGTCTCTCGGGGCTGGTTATTGTGTTCAGTGAGACTCACTCAAACCTTTTATTGTGATAGTGCCAAATATTGTACCTGTGAATAGTATTGCCTTACTAGCATTTTACATTACAGGATCAAAGGTCAGAGATAATGGAGAGCTGCACAATACAGTCTAAGTGAGTCCAGTCTCTCGGGGCTGGGTATTGTGTTCAGTGAGACTTACTCAAACCTTTTATTGTGATAGTGCCAAATATTGTACCTGTGAATAGTATTGCCTTACTAGCATTTTACATTACAGGATCAAAGGTCTGAGATAATGGAGAGCTGCACAATACAGTCTAAGTGAGTCCAGTCTCTCGGGGCTGGGTATTGTGTTCAGTGAGACTCACTCAAACCTTTTATTGTGATAGTGCCAAATATTGTACCTGTGAATAGTACTGCCTTACTAGTATATTACATCACAGGATCAAAGGTCAGAGATAATGGAGAGCTTCACAATACAGTCTAAGTGAGTCCAGTCTCTCGGGGCTGGGTATTGTGTTCAGTGAGACTCACGTCAAACCTTTTTTTTGTTATAGTGCCAAATATTGTACCTGTGAATAGTATTGCCTTACTTGTATATTACATTGCAAGATCAAAGGTCAGAGATAATGGAGAGCTGCACAATACAGTCTAAGTGAGTCCAGTCTCTCGGGGCTGGGTATTGTGTTCAGTGAGACTCACTCAAACATTTTTTTGTTATAGTGCCAAATATTGTACCTGTGAATAGTATTGCCTTACTAGTATATTACATTACAAGATCAAAGGTCAGAGATAATGGAGAGCTTCACAACACAGTCTAAGTGAGTCCATTCACTCGGGGCTGGGTATTGTGCTCAATATGTATATATTTTATTGTAAGAATGCTATATTCTTTTAACTCCAAAAATAGCATTATGCATTTTTGTCATCTTTTCGATGTTATTCTCGTTAGTAAAATAAAAAAATCTTAATAGTGTAATTTGGAAATAATTTTGACATATCATTAGCTTGTTACGTTCATTTTAAATCGGAAGGTACTTATATTACTGTACAGGTTGAGTAATTTTATATAGCAAAATTATTCATATATACGATAAACGAGACATATAAAATAAAATGACGAAAATATCACAATATGTACTAATATTTGAAATTATATACAGGGATGGATTTTTATAACTAATCAATATAATTATTAAACTCAACTTGAAATAAATCAATATTTATCTGTTACAATAACTCATACACTTATTATATTCTGACAAGAACAAGAACAAATCAAGAATAAAACAGTGTTAATATCTTTGATTGAAACGTCAAGTCTATCACCAAAGACATGGCTACTTCCAGACTACAATTTCCTATCTTTAGAGAAGGGTTGAAAATGATGAAGCTCGAGGCTTTAATTTAACCACGAAATTAAGCACCGTGAAAATATAATGATGTTGATTACTTATAAGCTCTCTTACAGTAGTACAATATAATATCTATTATTAAACATTTATTCTGTTCAGTAAATTAATCCTTCCTATGTAATTCAATGTAAACGATTACGTTTTTATGAAATTCAAAAAATATATTAATTACTATTAATGAAATGATATATCAGATATATATATATATATATATATATATATATATATATATACAGGCAGTTCTGAGTTTGATAGTAAACCTTATCACTTTAATAGGATTTAATCCTCAACAAGAATATTTGCATTTGTCTATTTTGTAAGCGTGATGGTAACGAGACAACTGCAGGATAAATGAATTTGTATATAAACTAGATACAGTAATGTGACATGGTAGCACATACAGCCTGATCATATAAGCTATACATGTATATTTTAAATTTTGGTGTAGCGTATTCCTAACTTTTTATATCTCACAGAGAGTAGTTTGTATAGTTCTTATATTAATTAAGTATTGATGGATGCCGTTATAAACAGCATTGAACGCGATAAAAACATAAACATTTAAAAATGTGTAAGTACGAGGGTAAAATAACAAATATTTTATAAAGTTAGCGACCATCATGGTATTCTATGCAGCATCGATATATTTCTATACAGACAATCTGTACTACAAATATGCACTTCAATTTGGCACACTTTGTCAACTGAAGTAATTTAGGTTTTCTGTTTGGTTTCTGAGTGTTCAATCTCACTGTGTGGTATAATGCACATTTGGGGTTTTAGATACCGTTCGACGACGACTAAAAAACTCACCTGTTTTGAAACTGTATGAGTTTATACATACTTGAATAATATATAGTTATTATTGTTTAGTTGACTCCTAATAATTGGACAATACTTTGACAATCAATTAATACTCAATGGTTAAAAGTTACGGTAATGTGATAAATCACTATTAACTCTTAAATTAAACCGTTAGCAGCGTGTAATATTTATATTTTATAACATCACCATTGAGTAATATATATATATATATATATATATATATATATATATATATATATATATATTTAGGGTGGATAAACTAACACCCTTCCTTCCAGTATTAGTATGGCAAATACTTAAAACAGGCACATAACCTTCCAATCTACAAACCCTTAAAACACACACAATATTTTGCTTAGAAAAATAGATAAAGTATTGTAAAATAGCGTTAAAATATCCATTATAACGTTTTAATCAGTCTCGTTTGATAAAATCTTTTCAAGCAATATATTTATGATCATTTGAACAAAGACGAGTATTTACATACAAACACATCATCGTCATACGTGGTGTGGACATGCGACAAGATCATTGAGTCGTAATACAATTATGTTTGCTTAGAACTAGATAAAATATTCAAATTTGAAGTTCATGTATATTTGTTGAGCCAGTTTGTTTTAATATTAAGACATACTCTTCAAAATCAATAAAACTTATTAATTTTGGTGTCTATAAAGTAAAATACGACTTAAGCATGTTTTTAATATATTTAAATAGAAGAATATTTTTGAATGAACAGCTCAATCTCGATTATCCGTGGGTGGTTTATCCGCTCCGTGGATTATCCATAACGCCCGCTTTCTTTGCACTATTTAGCATTTATACCACCGTACTTAAACATTAAACATATTAGTAAAATACAGTTTATTTTGTAGTTCTCGTCAATGCTTACAGTTATTTATTTAAGTTTTTTGCCATCCAAAATATATATTCTGTCGTCCATAGCAAAAAAAAAATATTTTGATTAAGATTGGTAGTGTTTAATTTACAAAAATTTACACTTTATACAACATGCACTATAGATATTGGCATAGTTTTCACCTTTTCCACATTTTATCAACTAGTTAGTTTAGATCCAGTTTTATCATACTGTAGAAATACCAAGTGCTCAATATAGTAGTAATATGTTATCGACGTTCGTAAAGAAATATAATAAGGATGTACATTTCTAAGCTACTGATGATTTTCTAAAATAACCACACAAAGGAAAGGAAAAGAAAGGTTTTCTACTAAGTAAGAAGAGTTTAGGTATACTAAAAAAAAGTTTTTCCTAGCTGGGCTGTAAAAACTTTGCCACTGCACTGTTCGATTAGAAAGATTATTGTTTTGAAAACAGGATTATTTAAAACCCCTTAAATATTTATTTCTTTTTCAGAGTACGCTAGAGACGTAGTACCATTGCTCTGCTTTTTATTTTTTCAGAGCCTTGTGTGGATATGAATAGATTCCGACCTACTTTCCTAACATCAGAACACGTCGAGGGTTGGCCGATGGCCTTATTTAATATTTTTTCTTCATCATTCACAAAAAAATATGAGTTTAATGAATTATATTCCGAAATTAATTAATCATATCAGCACTCGAACTAGAGCTAAGAAGAATAGACGCTATAACAAATACAATAATTTATTTGTTTGGATACAGTATAAAATGTATTTATAAATTTTCCTCTTGTAGTTAAGACATGCGTATCCACCTGTTTCTTTACGCATACCAAAAGCACAAGGTGTTCCTCCATGTGTGCTATATTGCAACTTATCCTGTCAATAGGTTTTCCACTACAGATGGCCGGTGTGCTGCTTAAGATTATTGTATCCTGAGGAGTGAAGTAGAGAATTCAGAGACGTTAAAATGTTTTTCAATTGACTTCTAATATAAAACGATCATTCGCAATTCCAATATCCTTATCAGGTTGCTGCTGTATTGCTGCCAATGGAAACTTCATGCACTGTGTTAACGTAGAGATTTATAAGTCCTTACCCATAGTGGAATGCCATATTAGAGCGATAGGCTGTCGTTTCAGAAGGAATTTTGCAACACAGTATTTATAATACTATGGCCATAAGTTTTACGTTGACTTACATATCAGCCTATAGCAATAGCAAAGTTTCCCATTTAGAAGGAAACTCAAGGATTGTTTAGGGATTAGTTTCCAAAGCTCTGTTGCAGTGTTTAATTTTTTGACTTTAAATACAGTTAGGTAAATTATATAAGGATAGCAGGAGTTAATTCTACAAGATAGAGCACATAATGCTTGTTCGTACTTTCGAGAATTGTGATCCACAGTATTTATGACTTTAAACACAGTTAGGTAAATTATATAAGGATAACAGGAGTTAATTCTACAAGATAGAGCACATAATGTTTGTTCATACTTTCGAGAATTGTGATCCACAGTATTTATGACTTTAAACACAGTTAGGTAAATTATATAAGGATAACAGGAGTTAATTCTACAAGATAGAGCACATAATGTTTGTTCGTACTTTCGAGAATTGTGATCCACAGTATTTATGACTTTAAACACAGTTAGGTAAATTATATAAGGATAAAAAGGAGTTAATTCTACAAGATAGAGCACATAATGGTTGTTCGTACTTTCGAGAATTGTGATCCACAGTATTTATGACTTTAAACACAGTTAGGTAAATTATATAAGGATAACAGGAGTTAATTCTACAAGATAGAGCACATAATGTTTGTTCGTACTTTCGAGAATTGTGATCCACAGTATTTATGACTTTAAACACAGTTAGGTAAATTATATAAGGATAACATGAGTTAATTCTACAAGATAGAGCACATAATGGTTGTTCGTACTTTCGAGAATTGTGATCCACAGTATTTATGACTTTAAACACAGTTAGGTAAATTATATAAGGATAACATGAGTTAATTCTACAAGATAGAGCACATAATGGTTGTTCGTACTTTCGAGAATTGTGATCCACAGTATTTATGACTTTAAACACAGTTAGGTAAATTATATAAGGATAACAGGAGTTAATTCTACAAGATAGAGCACATAATGTTTGTTCGTACTTTCGAGAATTGTGATCCACAGTATTTATCGAGCATCAAAAAAGTAAAGACATGCACAAAAAATAAAAAAATAAGTATGTGTATGGCAAATCAAAATTGTCATCGGAACAAGTTGTTAAGTCTCTAAGTCATCACAGTAGTAAAGGTGAAATACGAATTAATTAATAATTAATAAACTTAAAGTTTTTTATAAGATTTATTAAATATTAATTAGACAAATATAAATTATATTACTCACATTCGCAACGTTTAAAAATCATCTTCACAAATTATTAGGTCTAACGATAGGTCGATAACCATTATATATTAGACTTTTTTATGTTTGAAAACTAAATTTAATATAATATCAGTCTTCATCAAAATTTGTATTAATATAATAATAACGATAGTATATTAAAATAAAAGCTTTTGTTCAAGTATTAAACAAATAGATTTGAATACGCACTGTGGATGACAAATTGCATTTAAGTTATACGATCGACTCAAAACTAAACAAAACTATTCACTGTATCTTTCTTTACATAAATAGTGTATCTCCAAATATTAGATGTAAAATTTCGAAATACCTTATATGAAAACCTTTTCAAATTATAAGTATTTGTAGAGATAAAAAACAATAAATAAGTAATATTTTTTTATTTATTTTCCAACATTAATTTTTCAACAAATATAAAGCTTCAATTGACTTATTTCTCTATCTATCAAAAATAGTAAAGCGCTTTTAATTATTCAACATGTTATAAAATAGTTATAATATAATTTATATTATATGTACTAATATATTTATGTCTCTTATTAGTATCAGTCTTTAGAAGATAATTTAGAATTTCCTGTTGAAAGTAGTATCTGTACCTCTGTCAATAGCTCACAATCAAGTGAAAGGAGCAATCAGAGGTTTCTGAGTTTCAAAGGATACTGAGTTTTCCGCAATAACTCTACCCGATATTCGTCATTATTTACGTCAAAAGGTTTCGACAAGATTACTCTGTACGGTTCAAATGTTACTTCAATTCCTTTACTTTATTTAGTAATAAGTTATAATTTCCCCTCATACTTTTTCAAGTTTTTGATTTATTTTTGGATTGATTTGCAAGATTATTCTCCATTCTGTGGAATATAGCGAAACGTTAAACTTTGATAGAACCCTATGAACTCCTATATCTATTTCACAATAGGATATAGGGATAATATGGTATAGTAGCAGGAATTTTATAAGGAAGTACCAGCGTTTTAAAAGTTAATGTTATTTTCAAAACAATATAGCTGTGGTAAGAAGGGTTTAATCAAGGCAAATGTCGATTTCAGCTCCATTTAATCTTCCGTTAGAGCAGCGACTGAAGTCCGACACCAGTACAGGTTTGACTTCTGTAATCTGGAATTCCACGTTCGTCTTAAGAGATAAAACATGTCAGTGATGAAGAACATCAAAACATATTATTTGTATTATTAAATATGACGGACATCTATAGTACCAAATCAAGTGTAATCGATGCAAAATTTTCGGTTTGAGCTGCCAATTAAAGGATTAAGTGATATCGGGCTACAAAATTTCATTAGTTGACTTATTTATTTTTACCCTATATTTAGGTTACGGAATGCTTTGAATATTGGTAGCTGTAATGATATAACCTCAATAAAAAGTTCACAGCGGTTGTCTCTAATTTTATCTATAAAGCCACAAAACGTTAGCTTTAAAACATATTCCACTTGGTCTATTTATTATTTTAGCTTAATACTATTTTTAAAAAAACCAGTAGAAAAGTTTAAAATAGTTTCAACCTTGCTGGTCTAAACCATAGCATGAAATAAGTGATTTTCTGCACTATAACTTGGGAATTTTAATAGTTCGCTAAAATAATTAGGATAAATTCTTGCAAAAATCAGTGAAATTTCGTATATTAAAAAAATTTAATTTTAAAAAGTTTCACTGTGAAATTTCAGTTTATAATAAAAGGTCGAAGTACTCGTATCATCGAGCTAACTAAGTTAATAAAGACATAAATAGAACATCATTAAAAAAAAAAAAATTATAAGTGTTTATAACGTGGTGTAAGAACACCAGAAATGTTGTAAAGAGAAGCAAACTGCATGTGCAATGGAGTTAATTTGAGTAATAGGATTAGATAAGGATTCAACGAATAATAAACGTGTAGTCCATTCCGTAGGTCAGAGTCTGGTTTAACGGCTACTAAAAGATTCACAAGATTATTTAAATTTAGCATTCAGCCTGGAGTGTTTCTTATTTTTACACTGGATATCTGATAGCTTTAAATTGAGGTTTATCGAGAGGCTTTAGTTATATTTCGAGATGTGTCATAAAGAAAGTTTTGAGGCCAACGATTCTCTGAGTTTGGTAAAAATCCTATTCACTGCACAGTACAGTATACAGTAATACATCTCTACAGCAAGTTGGGACTCTCTGGTACAATAAAATATTTGCCTACATATTTTACTGATACTGGGAAAAGTCTACAGTAAACATTAGGGGAATTATCTGCATAGATATATTAGGGTCTGTTTTGTGAAAATATAACTGAACTATAATGTTTCTAATTTTATAAGTAATAAATATACTAAAAAAGGTAATCTTTATTTTTAAATAACAAGGGAGTAAAAGATTAATCTGAGAACACATATAATGCACGTAATGTACACACCGATTTTGTTGTTGCGTAATAATGTTTTCAGGTTTGCCAAAAATACTTGTATCATCAAAGTCATCTAGTTTCAAAATGAATGAATAAAACGTTAATTTTATTCCAATTCACAAATTATACGTTTAAAATTATAAAATTATATGTATGTAAAGTCCCCCTATTACATATTTATTTAAGAAAATAAGCTAATCTCTACAAACAAGGAAACAAGAAAAATTGTACATTTTCTGAATATAATGTATTACAATTTTAGCGATTAATTTACTTGTATTAGTTTTACCTTGATTTATGCAAAAATATTTATAAAAGTCGTGTATTTTAAAATTATAATTTTTTTAAATACGTATTTATACTTGATAAAATACGCACTTAGAAATCTGATAAAAGAACAAATTTTTATATTTATACTTTATTACTTTCTTTTAATTCTTTTGCACTACTTATAATGGAAAATACTTTTGCTAACCCTAAGTCAAATTTCAAGAAATTAAAGGTACCATAATCGAAAGTCTAGGAAAATTACAAGTGTCAACGATTGCTTTCAAGATGTTATTCGCACGTCAAAAAAAAGTTACTTCTTTATTTTTTAGTAGCACGTAGCTCATAAACAGGAAAGTTATAAAAATAATTACAAAAATAAAAAAAAACATTTCCTACAATATTAGATAATTTTTTAGTTTTTATTACTATTCTGTCAAATCTAACAATAGATCCTTTAATAACTGTCACAAAAGACTTATACTACTACAAGTTTTAAATAAAATGACCGAAAATAAAATAAAATGTCAGTTATATTTATAATATTTGTGAAATAGAAATTATATTTGGCCTTCAATATGTTTTATAAAGTAAAATTTAAAGATTTGTAAAGTTTATTTGTTCCCCTTGATTGCCCACTGAGGCTAAAACTGTATTTCGTAAGACATCTAAGTTTCTGAGTTCAGTTACGTTTTTAATAAGTTATCGTAAAAAACTAGAACGTTAAAACACATTCATTGGAATCCAAACCTGTACTATGCAATTTCGTTAATCATAACATTAATAAATGTTCAATTGATTTCGTGATAAAACTATCATATACAACTTTTCTAACTGCAGTACATTTTTAATGTTTGAAAACTTTAAAATAAAAAACATCTTTAAAAAAAACTAAACTATTGGTTAATCAAGTGACTTATATATTTTGTCTAAAAGAAAGAGAACACACAACCATCGGAAGTTGATCTGTAGATGCGTTTAAAAGTAACTTACATAATAGCTTATCATAAGAAACTATTATATAAAATATTGACCTCACACATTAAATAATGTAGTCACATGGATGCATTTTAGATGATTCTCTTTTTCATTACGAGATTGTTTTACGTTTCACGTTCACATGTTTACGTGTTTATGCATGTACATTTTCCTCATGGCAAAGCACTCATAATGTATTCAAAAACAATTACATTATGTTTTTTGAATACATTATAATGTCGACAGGAACATTAAATTTGCTGATGATAAAATAGTGTCGTAAATATAAAGTCCATTACTCCATCATAATACTTTATAGTAATTAACCTTAAGGGCTAATTAAGTATGTAATTATTATGGTTGCATTTCTCAATACATAAAAGAAAAACCAAATGAGGACCAAGAGTTTTATTTTAATAAAAACTCCTTAAACTTATAAATATTAAATAATGTACACTAATAAACCTCCATGGTAACTTAGGAGTAAGGCTGCGGCTATAGAACGGAAAGGTCACGAGTTCGAGTCTCGGGAAGTGAATTCAAATTGCAAACGGGTTTGGACCATTTTTCTTCAAACTATTTAATAATATTGATCAAAACCATAATTGGTGTTAAAAGAATCATTTATATACAAGTGTTAAGTAAAAGATATTTAAAAGAAAGAGAGATTTATAAATGTACGGAGTTGCTCGGTACTAATTAGCAAGACGTTGTCTAACAAGGAAGTTTCTCTGTGTCTGACCGCACAACAGTACCACTGCTCTAACTTAAGTTGAATTTTGTATAGTAACAATTTCCGCCTTTACCATGATTTATATAGTGTTATGTTGATAAAAAACTTAAGCACCAATGCGAAGAGTCAAATTAGGTCCATGACGTGTTCATTTTTAATTTGTTAATGCATTGGTACACAAAAAGTAGATGTGAGAAAGGATGGAGTTAGATTGCGAGAGTGATTGCATTTCACGATAACAGTTCGTGGGCTGGTAGGACGAGCCTCTATTCCCACACAGCTCTTGGGGCCTTGGTGTTTATACTGTCACACAGTAGTGTTTCCCAGTAGGGAATATGTGTTTTGCGTTTATTGGTCGACTAATCTGGCTATCTTTGTAGTCTCTGTAATAAAATAAGTTTGCTTAAAATATTGATAATAGTAGTTAATATTCCTGTCATAATTGTTGTTTGATTTATAGTGTCAGCAACGAGACAGGTTTGGTTACAATATTTAGCAAATGTATGAAAAACATTAACTACAACATATGAACAGTATTCATGTGTAAGAATAACGTATTAGGTATTAGGTTACGTGATTAAAAACAAAATACATAGATTGCTGATTTAAAAATGTAAAAAAAATTTACACTTTATGACAAGTCTATATCTCTGAATTCTAGGTTTTAGAAAAATGTTCTAAATACTGATTTTACTCTGTCAGACAAGCTGTCACTATCTGAGACTAACAATGTAGGCTGTATACAGTCACACGTCACCGTCAACTGCAGCTGTCTCAATCTTCGTCATCTCAACTGCTTGTCTTGTTCAGAAAATATCGCCTCCCACAGCACTAGTGAGGCGCAAAGTAGAAGGTAGGTAGTACACCAAAGGCGGTCCTGTTTCCCTACATATAAGAAACTATATTCCCTTCGTACACTCGCAGGTGCTGTCACTATCTGAGACTAACAATGTATGCTGTATACAGTCACACGTCACCGTCAACTGCAGCTGTCTCAATCTTCGTCATCTCAACTGCTTGTCTTGTTCAGAAAATAACGCCTCCCACAGCACTAGTGAGGCACAAAGTACAAGGTAACCAAAGGCGGTCCTGTTTCCCTACATATAAGAAACTATATTCCCTTCCTACACTCGCAGGTGCTGTCACTATCTGAGACTAACAATGTATGCTGTATACAGTCACACGTCACCGTCAACTGCAGCTGTCTCAATCTTCATCTCAACTGCTTGTTTTGTTCAGAAAAATAACGCCTGCCACAGCACTAGTGAGGCACAAAGTACAAGGTAACCAAAGGCGGTCCTGTTTCCCTACATATAAGAAACTATATTCCCTTCGTACACTCGCAGGTGCTGTCACTATCTGAGACTAACAATGTATGCTGTATACAGTCACACGTCACCGTCAACTGCAGCTGTCTCAATCTTCGTCATCTCAACTGCTTGTTTTGTTCAGAAAATAACGCCTCCCACAGCACTAGTGAGGCACAAAGTACAAGGTAACCAAAGGCGGTCCTGTTTCCCTACATATAAGAAACTATATTCCCTTCGTACACTCGCAGGTGCTGTCACTATCTGAGACTAACAATGTATGCTGTATACAGTAACACGTCACCGTCAGCTGAAGCTGTCTCAATCTTCGTCATCTCAACTGCTTGTTTTGTTCACGTGTTGCCACCCACAGCACTAGTGAGGCACAAGTACAGAGTTACTCACAAGTACACCCAATACTCTCCTGTTCCCCAAGCTTCATTTTAGAAACTGGACTACCTTCCTACACTCGCAGGTGCTGCCACTACCTGACACTAACAATGTATGCTGTATACAGTCACACGTCTCCGTCAACTGCAGCTGTCTCAATCTTCGTCATCTCAACTGCTTGTTTTGTTCACGTGATGCCACCCACAGCACTAGTGAGGCACAAGTACAGAGTTACTCACAAGTACACCCAATACTCTCCTGTTCCCCAAGCTTCATTTTAGAAACTGGACTACCTTCCTACACTCGCAGGTGCTGCCACTACCTGACACTAACAATGTATGCTGTATACAGTCACACGTCTCCGTCAACTGCAGCTGTCTCAATCTTCGTCATCTCAACTGCTTGTTTTGTTCACGTGATGCCACCCACAGCACTAGTGAGGCACAAGTACAGAGTTACTCACAAGTACACCCAATACTCTCCTGTTCCCCAAGCTTCATTTTAGAAACTGGACTACCTTCCTACACTCGCAGGTGCTGCCACTACCTGACACTAACAATGTATGCTGTATACAGTCACACGTCTCCGTCAACTGCAGCTGTCTCAATCTTCGTCATCTCAACTGCTTGTTTTGTTCACGTGATGCCACCCACAGCACTAGTGAGGCACAAGTACAGAGTTACTCACAAGTACACCCAATACTCTCCTGTTCCCCAAGCTTCATTTTAGAATCTGGACTACCTTCCTACACTCGCAGGTGCTGCCACTACCTGACACTAACAATGTATGCTGTATACAGTCACACGTCTCCATCAACTGCAGCTGTCTCAATCTTCGTCATCTCAACTGCTTGTTTTGTTCACGTGTTGCCACCCACAGCACTAGTGAGGCACAAGTACAGAGTTACTCACAAGTACACCCAATACTCTCCTGTTCCCCAAGCTTCATTTTAGAAACTGGACTACCTTCCTACACTCGCAGGTGCTGCCACTACCTGACACTAACAATGTATGCTGTATACAGTCACACGTCTCCGTCAACTGCAGCTGTCTCAATCTTCGTCATCTCAACTGCTTGTTTTGTTCACGTGATGCCACCCACAGCACTAGTGAGGCACAAGTACAGAGTTTACTCACAAGTACACCCAATACTCTCCTGTTCCCCAAGCTTCATTTTAGAAACTGGACTACCTTCCTACACTCGCAGGTGCTGCCACTACCTGACACTAACAATGTATGCTGTATACAGTCACACGTCTCCGTCAACTGCAGCTGTCTCAATCTTCGTCATCTCAACTGCTTGTTTTGTTCACGTGATGCCACCCACAGCACTAGTGAGGCACAAGTACAGAGTTACTCACAAGTACACCCAATACTCTCCTGTTCCCCAAGCTTCATTTTAGAAACTGGACTACCTTCCTACACTCGCAGGTGCTGCCACTACCTGACACTAACAATGTATGCTGTATACAGTCACACGTCTCCGTCAACTGCAGCTGTCTCAATCTTCGTCATCTCAACTGCTTGTTTTGTTCACGTGATGCCACCCACAGCACTAGTGAGGCACAAGTACAGAGTTACTCACAAGTACACCCAATACTCTCCTGTTCCCCAAGCTTCATTTTAGAATCTGGACTACCTTCCTACACTCGCAGGTGCTGCCACTACCTGACACTAACAATGTATGCTGTATACAGTCACACGTCTCCATCAACTGCAGCTGTCTCAATCTTCGTCATCTCAACTGCTTGTTTTGTTCACGTGTTGCCACCCACAGCACTAGTGAGGCACAAGTACAGAGTTACTCACAAGTACACCCAATACTCTCCTGTTCCCCAAGCTTCATTTTAGAAACTGGACTACCTTCCTACACTCGCAGATGCTGCCACTACCTGACACTAACAATGTATGCTGTATACAGTCACACGTCTCCGTCAACTGCAGCTGTCTCAATCTTCGTCATCTCAACTGCTTGTTTTGTTCACGTGATGCCACCCACAGCACTAGTGAGGCACAAGTACAGAGTTACTCACAAGTACACCCAATACTCTCCTGTTCCCCAAGCTTCATTTTAGAAACTGGACTACCTTCCTACACTCGCAGGTGCTGCCACTACCTGACACTAACAATGTATGCTGTATACAGTCACACGTCTCCGTCAACTGCAGCTGTCTCAATCTTCGTCATCTCAACTGCTTGTTTTGTTCACGTGATGCCACCCACAGCACTAGTGAGGCACAAGTACAGAGTTACTCACAAGTACACCCAATACTCTCCTGTTCTCCAAGCTTCATTTTAGAATCTGGACTACCTTCCTACACTCGCAGGTGCTGCCACTACCTGACACTAACAATGTATGCTGTATACAGTCACACGTCTCCGTCAACTGCAGCTGTCTCAATCTTCGTCATCTCAACTGCTTGTTTTGTTCACGTGTTGCCACCCACAGCACTAGTGAGGCACAAGTACAGAGTTACTCACAAGTACACCCAATACTCTCCTGTTCCCCAAGCTTCATTTTAGAATCTGGACTACCTTCCTACACTCGCAGGTGCTGCCACTACCTGACACTAACAATGTATGCTGTATACAGTCACACGTCTCCGTCAACTGCAGCTGTCTCAATCTTCGTCATCTCAACTGCTTGTTTTGTTCACGTGTTGCCACCCACAGCACTAGTGAGGCACAAGTACAGAGTTACTCACAAGTACACCCAATACTCTCCTGTTCTCCAAGCTTCATTTTAGAATCTGGACTACCTTCCTACACTCGCAGGTGCTGCCACTACCTGACACTAACAATGTATGCTGTATACAGTCACACGTCTCCGTCAACTGCAGCTGTCTCAATCTTCGTCATCTCAACTGCTTGTTTTGTTCACGTGATGCCACCCACAGCACTAGTGAGGCACAAGTACAGAGTTACTCACAAGTACACCCAATACTCTCCTGTTCTCCAAGCTTCATTTTAGAATCTGGACTACCTTCCTACACTCGCAGGTGCTGCCACTACCTGACACTAACAATGTATGCTGTATACAGTCACACGTCTCCGTCAACTGCAGCTGTCTCAATCTTCGTCATCTCAACTGCTTGTTTTGTTCACGTGATGCCACCCACAGCACTAGTGAGGCACAAGTACAGAGTTACTCACAAGTACACCCAATACCCTCCTGTTCCCCAAGCTTCATTTTAGAAACTGGACTACCTTCCTACACTCGCAGGTGCTGTCACTATCTGAGACTAACAATGTATGCTGTATACAGTCACACGTCACCGTCAGCTGAAGCTGTCTCAATCTTCGTCATCTCAACTGCTTGTTTTGTTCACGTGTTGCCACCCACAGCACTAGTGAGGCACAAGTACAGAGTTACTCACAAGTACACCCAATACTCTCCTGTTCCCCAAGCTTCATTTTAGAAACTGGACTACCTTCCTACACTCGCAGGTGCTGCCACTACCTGACACTAACAATGTATGCTGTATACAGTCACACGTCTCCGTCAACTGCAGCTGTCTCAATCTTCGTCATCTCAACTGCTTGTTTTGTTCACGTGATGCCACCCACAGCACTAGTGAGGCACAAGTACAGAGTTACTCACAAGTACACCCAATACTCTCCTGTTCCCCAAGCTTCATTTTAGAAAGTGGACTACCTTCCTACACTCGCAGGTGCTGCGTAAACTATATTTTGACACATAACATTTTAATACATATTTATAATTTGTTGAAATTGAACAAATTAATATCGTAAATGACTAATATCAGGTTAGTCTTGGAGCGCTAGTACGAATCCACAACATTTTATACACAGACCAAAGAAAGAAATATACTGCGCATTCTGATACAAGGATCACAGCTGAAGTTGAAGTTAAACCTCTCACTACCCCCCTTATTGGTCAACCATTGAGCTAATTTGCAAAATTAGCGCTCAGTTTTAATTTACCATGTTTCATTGATATTGCCTTAAAGCATGGTTACATGAAAGTCCTGTGACTACAAAATCTCGTCATAGTGTACTAAAAATATGCCTTTAACTTTATAGTGTACTAAAAATATGCCTTTAACTTTATAGTGTACTAAAAATATGCCTTTAACTTTATAGTTTACTAAAAAATATTCCTTTAACTTTATGAATATGAGAAACAGATAGTATTTATCTTTAAAGGGCCGGTTTTGATCAAAATTATGATATTTATTCTAAGGAGATATTCTAATGGCAAATTGACAAAATTAAAATTTACACACCTTATGTGTAAATGACTCCTTAAGTCATATTTTGACTAATTCCTAATTTGTTTGTTTTGAAAAGAGAAATTTTTTAATTCATAAGCCAGATACGAGTTATAACAAGTCATAGACTCAAACTGTTACGTGCCAAGATTGTGAGACGGGACCCTTTCATTCTTTGTAGCAGTAATATAACCGAACATAAATGAATTGTAAAAAAAGCATGGGCAGCAAGATAAATAAAACTTTTTGCCGGCCACACATTTCCAGGGACTAGGTGTCGTAACTCGTTTCAAATTCCAATAGTGATTCCTTAAATTCCTTCCGATTTCACGTATGCAACATCCTGTCATGCATGCGGCCTCCACTAATGCACTATCACGTAAAACAACCATGAAATTTACTATGACTGCAAGAAAATATTGCACTTTCATTTGGCCGAAAACCATCAAATTTCCTTCCTTAAGTCACTGATCCTTCGGGGTTTATTGGCGTACACCAATGACTTCAAATACCCTAAAGATGAAAGTCACAAGGTGTCAAATTACACGACCTTGGTGGTCATTGATAGTGTAGAATTGACGCGATCCTGGAACCGTTCACGGAGCAACACAAATGTTTCTAGGGTAGCAAGGCAGGATGCCACATGCATGACATAAATGTTCATTCGTCAAATAGGAATTTTATATAATAATTTATATAGGTTCATTGTTACTTTAATAATTCATATAAATCTCTTAATTTAATATATCAAAACTGGTTCTCTTGTTGAATCTCTTTGCGTGACCAAATTTGTTCCAGTTTGTACTTGTTCAAAAAATGTAACGATAGATCTACTTTTATATTCTGAATGTAATTGACTTACTAGTCGCTCTTTAGCAAACCTTACAGGGCCAGCTAGTAAATAAGCTTTTAATCTAATCCAGCATAGGATGTCACACACAGACCATATTGTATACATTAGTTAGACCATCGTGCAGTGCTTTATATGACACTCACAACAGTCTGGCGTAAATATAAATCATTAAAAAATATCTAAATGACTTTTCCTGTTAATAATTGTAAATGTATTTTTTCCCCTTGCTAAAATATCACCGTCAATTGTTTGCAAATCTGTATTTTACATTTTTTAATTACTCAATACCAAATATTGTCGTTTTTCAAAAGATGATTTGTTTAAATGTTTATTAAGTTGTAAGATTATAATTGGAATGAAGAGTGTAATATTATGTAATAAATGTGTAATATAGATAGCACAGAACGTGAGGTCTATTGCACGTACATTATGTTATTAGGTAACGTAAATTTTGTCACGATACGAAAAATTATACTGAAATAAAAACTAAAATTATATGAATCCGTCTGCGAATTTCTTCAAACAATTGAAAGTGTAACAATAAAACTTCGCTACAAAGAATTCAAACAACAAAGAAAACTTTACTTGAGCTGACGTTTAGAAACGATACAAAACGAACAATTTTAAAAGTTCCCCATTCCAGGTGATTTAGCTGTTTCTTTGACATCGGAGGTAGTCGAGTGCGCCCATGCGAGAGTTCCTCTGCTCTGTTAACCTGATCCCTGTGAAGAGAAACTTGGCTGAACTTCTGAATGTTAGAACCATCGGATGAATCTCAGAAAGAGTACATTCTTTGAATTGTTTAAGGAATTCGACTATACCCATATGTGATATAAGGTGAGTTGTAAAGATGTCATTTATAATATCCTGTGTCTGAGTTTTATCTCTACGCCATAATGTGAGAAAAATAAAGCATTTTACCTGTCATGTGTTACCTCAAATACTGTGAGTGTTTTTATTATTAGACCCTTCAATTTGAGGTATCACTACGTAATCAAAACAATCATAAAATATATCAAACTACAAATTTTGGATTTCTTGTGTCCCAATTCTTGTAGACTTTTTTGTGGTTTCCAGTATATGTTTGATGATGATGAACAATTGAAACAGGAAGCAAAATAAGGCATATTTTTTAATCTAGCAGGTTTAAGTCTATATAGATATGGACTACCTTAGCTCGAATCAATAAATGGGCGTGGATTTTTTCAACAATTCTATACTGACCCTTTTTAAATGTCCTGTCTATTTCTTTCTATGATATGTGTAATAAATGCAGTGGTCTGCACCATCGCTCTTATTGTCTATCATAATTCTACTCATTTCAATTATTAAATTTTTTCTATTACTATGCGTCTGACAGTAGGTTTAAGGAACCAAAATAGATGACCTATATAATAATGTAATTTATTATTTTAAATCTGTAATATTTTCATATTTTGAACCAAAACAAAGTTATATCAGCTTATGATTGATATACTTTTTCTAATATCATTATGAAGATCTATTTGATAGTAGTAAAGAACATTGATTCGCGTTGTGTGCCTGGAGTCTACGAAATGACAGTAAATGTTGTTGCTCTGTCTTTATACGAGAAACAATAAGTTTAATATCTCCTCTTCGTGAAAACACAAGTCACACGAACGGGAAAGATCAGCCATAGAAATGCATTATTACAAAATAAAAAGTGCAATAGACTTCTGCTATTAAAAACTACTTGCAAAAATTAAGTACTGTTATTAAAGAATAATAAAAGAAACATTTATAAATCACTAAGAAGAAAAATATCCTTAAAAATTTCAGCCTGTGGCAAATAAGCTACATTAATTGATGACTGGTCAGATCTAGTTAACATCTCTGTATGTTAAAAAATCGGCAAATAGTTCTATTTATATCACTCTGCGTCATCAAGAAACTAAATATACATGGTTTTATTAGTTTCATTAGGTACGGATTCTATATGTTACACATAAAAAGAATAGATGCACATTTTTGAAATAAAACCATCTTATAGATGTAACAAGATCGAAGACTATGCAGGTTCAAGTGAGTAAAAGAATAACGTACTATTTCACACAGTTTAAGTATTTATAGTTTGACGTTGTAATGTTGTTATGAGAAGATATCGCCGAGACCAGTTTGCAAGGAAACAAACACCACAGGACGAGTCTCCGAGGAGAGGTAGCGCCGACAGAACCACATCTCTACTCCACTAGGTCCGTAGCCAACTACCCCCTGTAGACTGCCGCAATCAGGCGCTAATCTGCTATTCATGACTGTGTTGACAGCGTTATTGTTTATTACTTCATCTCGTCTCTACTGCATCATTGACAACAAGTTGACATCACAGTGGAAACTCTTTTGACGTGGTTGTGTGAATAATATTCTCTTGTTGTCCAACATAAATAACTGTTGTGTTGTATCCACGATGGCGTATCTAATTTATCTTTATAATTTTAATTTTTATTAAATTGTTTTTGATCTGCACTTCCAGTCGAATAATAAGATTAATAGAAAATGGAAAATTAGAGAGAAATTTTTGTAAATCACTTGAAATATTGAAAACTAATTTAAAACCTTAGTCACAGTGATATAGAGTTTAGTTAAGATAATGAAAATAACACTGTTTAAACCTATACAAAACTACAATAAAAAAGGTTCCTAAAGCAAGAACCATTGAGAACTTCCCTCCCTCTCTCTCTCTCTCTCTCCTCTCTCTCCCTCTCCCTCTCTCTCTTCCTCTATCCCTCTCTCCCCTCTATATCTCTTCACTCTCACTCTCTCCTTCTCTCACCCCCACACTATCTTCCTCCTTCACTCTCTCTCTCTCTCTCCCTCTCTGTCTTATATTAATATAATTGGTACTTTAATACAGATGTTGAAGAAAAAGTGACCGTAACTTTTACTATCAAAAACTTCTTAGACCTTTGTACGTATTTGTAATTTTCTGACTGGGTGAACGAGGTTAAATCAAGTATGGCATACAAAAGTATTAAGATCGAAATAAATTACAATGTTATGACCAGTGACATACACTATGAAATATTTTCTTTATCAAGGTAACAAGGAACACTCAGTATAGGCGTCTCAACTTGTTTAAACTTTTCTCACTGATGTTATGAATAGTATACCCGTAAAATGTTTAAACCTCGTATCTTATCAATACCTTTAGATTGATCTGGTTCAGTACTAAAGTTACGGAGCCCCGAGGCGAGGGTCAGTCGCCACCTGACCCGGCAACATGCAACTGATGACTGCAAGAACTAACTTTTCTGTGTAACTTGATTATTCCATTAACAGAATTCTGATATTTGGAAAACCCTGTCTCACTTAGACTCTGACTAGTTTATCTAATATAATTTTGTATGCATTAAAGTTAATTTGGTTCGTTTATACAGATCTACACATTAATAGTACTTAATCTACCATTCGTGCCATTTAATTTTGCCAGATGTTTTAAAACTAAGGATGTCGAAACAAGATTTAGAATTCCCACGAATGTTATATAAATGTATAAGAAATATGTAATTTAGATGCGTCTCACTCTTGGGGGCGTTCCATAAACTATATTATATCTTCTTGTATTAGCTCTTTCATTTCGTTCGCAATTTCTGCGTCATTAAATATTATCACGTAGCGAAAGTTCAGATTTTTAAATATCGTAGCTCGAGAAAACAGATCCGACTAGAGCATTAAATATTCATTTTTTCATCTCCTACTATGATGGTTTCTTTGGACAGCGTTCACAAGTTTGTAGCCTTGTACATTCCTGAGTTTTTACTCTACGTCTTTCTTCTTATGTTAATCCATATACGAGCCTCAAAATCAGCAGTAAACTAAATTGCTAGTAACATTTTCGAAACCATTCAGAAACTTCCTCTTCATACGAATTATCTTTAATGTATATACATTGTTAGTATCACAGCAGTTTTACACACGCTATTGCATCTACAGCTACAGGTTCAAATTGATGTAGTTTCTCTAGTATTACGATTTGTAGAGATTCGAATGAAATGAAGATGTCTTATTTATAACATCAGCCCTGCTAACTGCTAATCTGTACCTAAACCGTTTTATGCATATGAAAATTAAACCTATTTTCATATCAACCCAATTTTTTTTATGTTAAGTCCCAGTTAATTATACCCATAATTTATATGGGTTCTGTATTTTCTTACTATGGCAATTAAATCCTCTCAACATTCGAATTTAAATGACGTGTTATATTCCTCTGTTAAAAGTTTAAAACTATGGAAACGCAAGAATCAGCCGCAGTGTTTCGTGCTGCATTGTTTATGCTGCGGATTTATATACAATATTTAATACTTTATTGTTATCTCATATAGACTTTTGAATTCCTTTTGTAAAGAACTAGGAAGCCGGATGTGGTTCAATTCAGCTTTGAATGAATTCTTAGGTCGGATAACCACGGCTGCCAAATGAATGACTGACTGAAAGTTTCAAACTATAGTTTTGTTTAATATGTAATTATTTATAAAGTAATATTAGTTTTGCAATAGTTTAAAAACAGTAAGTTTTTGCCTGGAGTTACGTATGGGTTTTTAAGGTTGAACAAAAAAAAGTATTGTGTCCCTAGATGTAACCTAGGTAATCATGTAAGAAATAAATTATTAATTAACTAGCTGTCACCTGTGGCTTCGCACGCAATGCTTTAAATTAAAGTCCTAGGTATACTTGGATAAAGCACATATGAAGGTGCCCTATGATACTTTTTATAAATAAGGCTGAATTTTCCTAGTTGTCCGTATCAAGAAAATATAATACGGGTTTCACAAATATTGGTAACAACAGTTTTTTCTAGCTCACACAAAATACTTCCGATCTATAATATTTTCAGTGCCATAGGATAGTTTAACCATGTTGTCTATATAAATAAAATATATGTAAAGACGTAGGAATGAGAACCGCACTTCGATCAAAAGGCGTCTACTTGCCATTTAAATTCACTTTAAGTCTACAGTATTTTCGGTGCCTAATTTGTGTTTATCTTATTCCCGACCAAGAGAATATACACATATATAGATCTAAGAAACCTACTTCGGTCAAAGTGGACCTACGTCCGACTAGTGTAATATTATTTCTGTCTAATATGGTTCCAGTGCCATGTTCAGTTTTCATTATTGCCCGATGAAGAAAATATACACACATACATATTTAGGAGTGAGAAGTAAACTGTAACAAAAAACATCTAATCCTCATATTAGGATGAAATCAGAAACCTATCAATAAGTCATTGCAGTACTCAATAACAGAATATTTTGCGTTATACAGTCGTGCTGTTTTTTAACCTATAGTTTTGGGATAGAGTGGCACGTTGAGACATGTTTCTGTTATTCTAAAATCCACCATAAAAATGACACATCAGAATGTCAAAGAAGTGACTAGTTTTGGTTACCTAATGTGTAAACATTCACAGATTTCTTCATTAAGGTGGGGTTTATAACAATGACTTACAAAGTATTTACAATGTATTAGATGATTTTGTTTTATTATTGGCACAATTTGGAATAAAATTTATCGGTTAAAATTGTCACGTTTATTTGCTTTATGCTACTGATCAATCACTGTGTACTTAATATTTTATAAAGTTACGATTTTAAAGGATATGCCAGCCTCTTTGGCGTATTTCAGCAGACAAATCAAAGAACGTTTATAAGTATCAGCAGCTGTTTAATTTCAGTTAAGTGTCCATTAAAGAGCAGAAATATTATTACTCCAAATTCTAAAGTGTTCACGAGAAATATTTATATCTTTATTTTACTACAAATCTTTCTTGGACTTCAACAAATATTCCACAAAAATAATTAGCCGCATTGGCCGTTCTCGAGATCGGTACTTAGGAATAAATTTTGCAGTTTATTTTAATTTATAAGATTCTCTATTACTGCCATAATATAAACGGGTTTTGTTTTAAACTCTTACGTTATTTAAATCGTTTAAACGCTCGAACGATAAGCAACGCGTGAAAAACAAGTTATTTAGCCTGGACCTTTGGGTCTTGATCTTCGCAAAATACTCAGTTAGTTATATTGACTATTTAATCTTGGTCGATACATCAATTCAAATTTCGCTTTCCACAAGCGTTTATTTATAAATAAATACATTCAAGTATGCTAATATTATAGTAAACTGTAGTAATTTGTATGGTTAATAAATTGCTCCACATATTTTAATGATCATTATAAATTTTCCTCTACATATCCTCCCAATAGGTTAAAATTTAATTATTAGGATCTTTCATATTTAATATGAAAGATCCTAATATCTTAATATGCACAATATCTGGGTTTTTGAATAACATTTAATGTGATAGAATGTTAATTTATACAATCCATTAAGCATACCCCACATATAATTCTGACATCTAGGGATCTTTTAAATTTTATAAATGCCAGTTTCAGCAAGATTGTGTCTAAATATAATAATTTATTGAGCACAACATGATAACACTTTCACACTAGAATTTAACGAAGTTGAATCTCAATTGCGTGATTCATATTATCTGGGTTACTGAATAAACAAAGAAGTTGAGGACACCCTTGTTTACACCAGAATTAATAATTTTACCTTTTCACGCTACACCTAATAGAAATCTTCAGTGAACAAAGGAGAAATCACGTGCCGAGTTTCAAGACGGAAGGGAAGGTGGATGCATTTTCAAAGAATCATTCCAAACTATAAAAAAAAAACTGAAACGGCGTCACATCGACTATCCTTCTTTACAAAAACATTTAATTTTAAATTGTATCGACAATTGCATTTTTGGACCGTTACATGTTAGTAAATTATTTATTTGTTGATCTTGACCCTGAAACTGTAATAGCTCATAATAAAGCCTGTTGTCTTTTGATGATCCTGAAATAGAAAGTTTTTGTATTTTAACGGAATGATAAATTCATAAGAATAATAAATAATTAAACACGCACGCACGCACGCACGCACACACACACACACACACACACACACACACACACACACACACACACACACAAACACACACACATGCAGTAATTAATTGTTTTCCTAATATATACAGATTTCTAAAGTGTGCGTATTAGGA
>NW_025783373.1:0-29416 GCF_021130785.1 Homalodisca vitripennis | reverse complement strand
TAAATCTACTTTATAATATTTCCTTCTATTACTATCGTTCTTTATGAATGTACGTGTAACACTGTAACCGCCTTGTAGGGAGTCTATACTTAGGTTAACAAACCTTCATACAATAAAGTACAATAATATCTTAAACATTTATATACTTTGTGTATTGAAAAGATTGAAATAAAAGTATAGAGAGAAAATAGCTTACCTTGAAGCAAATAATAAACGTATTTTCACACTACACACATTTACAAAAGTAGTCAAACCGTTCTCACAAAAGTATTAAATGTTTAAATAAATCACTCTGGCTTACACGAAAAACTAGCTTCGTCAAGAACACACAGCCGCCGCACAATATACAGATGATGTGCTGCATAACGTTTTTAACCGATCAGATACTGAAGAAGGCATCAGTTCTCACAAAGTATTAATGTTTAAATAAATCACTAGCTTTGTCATAGCCGGCGGACAACATACAGGCCAGGCGCTGCGGAGCGTGTAAAACCGATCAGCTCTCTGTGTTTATTCGTTCCCGATAAATTCTCGCGTGCATCAAAGAGTAAAATATCTACTCTCGCCGTTGGCTTTTACAGACTGGTGGAAAAATAATTATAGCCACGTATTTTACAGGGTATTTAAGAATAACGAGAATTCACGTTGCAAGTTGTTAATATTTTTAGGGAGGAAGTCTTAAATATATTATAATGTTAAATGTTGATTTTAGCTCAAATTTACCTTTCTTTTATTGCAGCGAACATTTACACCATTACACGCATGACTCATTATAGGTCGAGTCAGAAACACCGTAGTGCACCTGATGACTCAATGAGACTGTATATGCAATCTTTTTATAGGTGTCCTCGATCTCAAAACGATCTAAAATGTTCGTTTTGAGCTTCTTCCTCGCCGAAATTCATGGGATCCTTTCAAGCCGAACATGTATGCAGATTCCAGACGCTGCGTTTGGAAAATATTTCCAATATTTTTGAAATATGAAACTTAGCTTTATTTTAACACATATTTATTACTGAATTTTTGGGTGTTAATTCGTTTTTTAATTAAAAGCAAATTTATTAACTAAAATTCCGTGGTATTTATTCTCACCTAACTCTGTAACTAACAATTTACAGAACCGTTTATTAAATAACAGTGGACATTGTAAGTAAACAATACAAATACTTCGGCATCTTGAGCAGTCATGCAAAGTCAAATGCAGTTAACCGTTTCAAACGATATCTTATAAGCTGTGTTAATGTGAGACAGCTTTAAATCACAATCCTACATTTAAGCAGCTCTAACTTTTCACTGGCATTACTCACTGAAAACGATAATCTTGTTTCCACTTCTGTTTAAAATTATTGCTGACATGTCGAAAATAACTGGTTATTGTAAATAGAATTATCAAATTTACATGTAAAAAAATTCATTGATACATAAAACTCACCATTCTTGGTCCTAAATAGAAACGCAACTAATGGTTATGGCTCAAAGTTTAAATCTAATAATAATAAATAATAATAATAATTTATTGTTCTTACAAATATACAATACATTTTAGTTACAATAACACATACATGTTTATATGCAAACACAAAATATACAGTCCATCACAATTACAATAAAATATATATATATATATATATATATATATATATTTATATATATCTCTCACCCGGCGAGATCCGGGTTCGAGTCCCGGCGGAGCAAGTACTTTTTTGCGATTCAATGTATATTGGAAATTATATATATATATATATATATATATATATATATATATATATACTATATATATATATATATATATATATATTGATCTAAACAGAGCTCAAAGATAATACAGTTAGTTCATCATAAAAAAAATTCTAAAAATACAAAAACGTGTGCTTTTAAAATTAATTATATTAAATCTACTTAATATGTTAGTTTTGTATTAATTACTTTTAAATTCATTACTATTGCAAAATATTGCAGAGAAAATCTATGTCTTCCAAACACAATAGCCATTTTTTCAATTGTTTGATAATTAATATATTTGATGGTAAATTTCTTTATTTCATTTGGAATTTGATTGAAAATTCTGGAAGCATTAAAATTATAGGTTTTTCTGAAAATGTAGTGTGTTTGTGGCTTAGGTACATCAAATGT
The DNA here is from genome assembly GCF_021130785.1 of Homalodisca vitripennis. Lineage (NCBI taxonomy): Eukaryota > Metazoa > Arthropoda > Insecta > Hemiptera > Cicadellidae > Homalodisca > Homalodisca vitripennis. Next base: position 27,283 of record NW_025783373.1, on the reverse strand, counting down.
TATTTGGATTTCGCAGTTTAGATCTAAAAGTAAGCTACTGTGTTATTTTATAGTCTATTACCACTCTTTGAAAAGAAAATCTTCATTACTTTAAAAACATACAGAGTTTTCAATGGCAAAATCTTTAAATCTCTTAAAAGTGGCAATGTGTGCTCATACCTAAGCTTATTCCTTATCAATCTTATAAAGCGTTTTTGCGTAAAATAAATAGGCATAATATTTGTTTAGTATTTCCCCTCCCCAAGCTGATATAGCATACTTCATCCTGCTAATGGACAAGAGAAAAGTAAACTGTCCTAAGTACTACTTCTTGACACATTGCTCTTAAGAAATAAAAATGTTCTTATTAAACTGTTTAACTTAATTTTTTAACCATACTTATATTGGTTCTTCCAGGTTAAATTCTGATCTATATTTACTCCTAAATATTTTATACATTCAACTCACTGCACAAATTTACAGCTATCACATTCAAGATTTCTATTTAAACAGTTAATACACTTGTAATGGGATTATGAAAAATATTGGATCCTCTTAGACTAAAATTGAAGTAATTTGTCTTTTCTACACTAAGTTGCATTTGGGCGGCTGAAAGGCAAAGTGGTCTAAGTCACTTTTTTGTCATTTTGAGTTATGGTCATATTTAGATTGCCAGCAGCTGAATTCATTTTATGGCAAAGAGACCCAAGTCGTAGTTCGCCTAAAAATCCGCTAGAGCGCAGAAGCTTACTGTGCCTGACTGATGTCCAGCTGTATATTCGGCCGGCAGAGTGGTCTAAGTCAGACTTAGACCAGTTTGCCTGAAATCGATTTGTTCATTCACTTGTCATACCAGCTGAGGCTTGAAACAGTTGCTTTCTTTTGCCAATTATTGTTGTGTTTATAAAGTTCACGGTGATGGAAGACGATGATACACCTAGTGAGCCTAGCGTTCTTCAGTACTCAGGATCAGATGACTTCCAACCTTCTGATGAATTTAGTTCAGGTAAGAAAATAAACAATTATGAACCTAACCTCAAAACTTGTACCGGGCTGGGCCTAGATCTACACATTACTAGGTACTTTTTAGAGCGTACAGCTATAGTTCAATCTGTATAAACGAATATGTGTTTTTTGTTACAGATGACTCTCGGCACTCTGGAAACCCTGAAAATTCTGCTGGGTGATGGTGATGGCGAAGGACATGATGAAATGATTCCAGTTGCTGTTCAAAGAAAGAGCCACCCAAAAGGACACGAAAACGTCAAAGAAGAGAAAGCAAGCGAACAAATTAGAAAGAAGCAAGGAATTCTGGTTCGTCCTATAAAACAGAAAAAGGTAAAACAGTTGTAGCAAAATTATTTAGAAATACTCTGTGCTTGTGAAAAAGAAATGTGACAATAACATTGATGAAGAAACAAGGAAACATGCTTTTTCAGTTTTTTGGAAGTTGGGATCTTTCAAATTGCAAAATGCCTATTTGTGTGGCTTGGTTAAGCAAGAAATCCCAAAATGTCGTCGGCCAAGGGATGGTTCCCGCCCAAACAAGAGCTCGTCCAACAATGTTTACATTCATAATGTGGATGGCAACAACATCAATGTTTGTAGACAATATTTTGTTGACACCTTTCAGATCAGCCACGGTCGATTGACGCGATCCTTGAAGAAGTTAAAAGATGGAAAAGCACCTGGATTGGACGAACGTGGCTGTCATGTTCCAGCCAACAAAATTGCTGTTGATCGTATGAATGTTGTTAGGGAATATATATTCTCTTTTCCTGCGTACCAATCGCATTATACTAGGACTCAAAACCCTAACAGAAAGTATTTACCATCACACTTGACCATCACTGCTATGTACAAGTCGTATTTAGAATACTGTAATAGGAAAGGCGATCCTGTCAGTGAGGCGGTGTATCGTCGCACATTTAACACTGAGTTCAACTTACATTTTCATTCCCCTCTAAAAGATACTTGCGGAAAATGCGATGTGTTTAAAAATAAATTGAACGTATTACAAAATGAGCAGGAAAAACAACATTTGAAAGCAATGCATGAACTGCATTTAAGAAAAGCAGAAGCTGCTAGGTCAGCAAAGGACGAAGACGCAAAGCAATCAAAAGATGATCCAAACTATTATGCGTTCACATTTGACCTAGAAAAAGCTTTACCATTTCCTAGACTTACTACTGGTATAGCTTATTATAAGCGAAACATGTATTTGTACAATTTAGGGTGTCACGAACTAAAAAATGGGTTAGGGTTTATGTACACATGGGACGAAACCCAAGCTTCGCGTGGGGGTCCAAGAGATTAGTTCCTGCGTAACCAAGCACTTGCTATCAAGGGCTAAAGATTGCAAACATATTGTTATGTACAGCGATACATGTACTGGACAAAATAGAAATTGGAACTTAGCTCTTGCTATGCAAAAGTTGACACAGATGGAAACGTCTATCGATGTAATTGATTTGAAATACATGGTAAGTGGCCATTCATTTTTACCAAATGACACGGCATTTGCTTCAATCGAGTCCTATGCGCAGAAAAAGCTACAGGTAATTTATTCCCCAAATGAGTGGAATGAGGCCATCCTGAAATGCCGAAGTAAGAATCCGTTTCACTTAACAAAAATGGACAGAGAGGACTTCTATTCCACCACGGAGTTAGTTGATGCTGTAACTAAACTAAACGGTCAGTGAACGTTGATAAAGGAAAATTCAACTGGCTGAAAACCCAGTGGATCAGATTTATCAGAGAAGAACCTTTTGTCCTTTTCTACAAGGAAACTCTACAGCAAGATGTACAGTTTGAATCAGTGTCTCTCGCTTGGTCGAAACAAAAGACAAAGAAAAATCGAAACAATGACCAAATACCTGTTGGGTTGATTGAACAAAGTCACTTGTACAATGCTCCCCGTCCTGTGACTAAAGAGAATAAAAGGGATATGTTAGACCTTTTGGACTATATTCCACCCGTTTCATCATGAGTTCTACCATAACTTGATCACAGGTGATGATGTTGAGGACATTGGACATCTGGAAGAGGTGGCTGAACCAGAGCAAGACGAAAACATTGATTAAAAAAAAAAACATTTATCTGGTGTAGGCCTATCATGTCTTTTTATACAAGATGAACTGTAATAAAGTAAGCTACTTTTTATTATTACCAGTTCTTTTTATTTTTCATTTTCTCAGATAGCTAAAAGTATCAACTAACGTAAGCCAAAGTGATCTAAGTCACGTTTTACGGTAAAGTGGTCTAAGTCAGTTTTTTGGCTATAGCGTTAAGGAAAAAACACGCTAAAAACGTTATATGCTTTAAAAAATAAAAGATTATAGTACAAAAGTAACTAAAAAATAATTGTTTAACTAAAGTCAGTCATTACAAAATTATTGCAAAAAATATAAAACAGCAATTATCTCAGAAACAGGTTTGTATGACTTAGACCACTTTGCATTTCAGCCGCCCATTTTATGTTCCAAAAACCACCATTTGAGTGCAGTCAAGTCCTCAACCATAGCTTGTCTTATTTCCTCCCACGTGTTTTCTACATAACAAAGGGAGGTATCATCTGCATAAGATAATAAAGTACCTCGAAAATTTTCCTTGGCACAAACTATGTATATAATGAACAAAATTGCACCAAGTACCTATCCCTGGGGGATACCATATGTAATAAAACCTACTTCACTCAGAACATCACCTACTCTTATACATTGTTTTCTATTAGATAAATAATATCGGAATTAATTATGAACTATTCATCTATACCTTTCTTCAAAGGATATTTAATAAAATGGCATGATCGACATTATCAAATGTCTTACAAATGTCCAGAAACAATCCAAACACACACTTCCCATTATTAGTACCTTCTGAAACTATAGTAATAATCCGGACAGTTGCATCTTCTGTATTCCTGCCTGTTCTGAAACAATACTGATTTTGACTAAAAAAATGTCTTTTGTTTAGGTAAGATATTAATTTTTTCTTCATAATTTTCTCTATAATTTTGGACCAAACAGAGACTACTGTTATGGGTCTATATTGATTACAAAAGTTAGTACTTCCTTTCTTATGTATAGGTATCACAATTTATTCTTTAATTTTTTCTGGAAATATGCCGGTTAAAAAGCTTATATTAACAATATGAGAGAAAGGTTGTTAAACACAAGAATATATGTTTTTAATTAACTTAGACTTAAAACCATCTTTTCCAGGGGATTTTCCATTTTTTAATGATCTTATTGCATCAATGACTTCTTCAGGTGAAACAGGATCTAAGTACATTGACGATGGCTCTTGCTTATCATCAAAGTACTTCTGAGAACTAATATTCACTATTTTATCCGAGTCACCCATTTCATCTCTCAATCGGTCAACTACACTTATAAAGAATGTGTTAAATTTATTAGCTACTTGTTAAGCTTAAGTAACATTTTTTCCGTCCTCATCTTGTAATATTATACTAATCAATTTACTTTTACTTTGTTTTGTCAATTCATTTATAGTTCTCCAAGTACCTCTACTACTGCTTTTACAATTTTCAAATTTGTCTCTGTAGTAATTTAATTTTGTTTCCCTTACATCCTTATTTAACTTATTTCTAAATTTTATGTATTTATTTCTTATCCTATTATTCAGAGGGGTTTTCTTTAGACGTTTATGCAACTGATTCCGTTCTCTTATTCTATTACATAAACTATCATTTATCCAAGGCTTTAATTTTTCGATAGGTTTCTTAAAACAATTTGTTGTTCAGCTAATAACAACATTACTAATAACAGAACAAAATTCGTTTTATGCTTTTGAGGGATCGGAATGACAATATACACTCTCCCAGTCCATATTACACAACTGCTGCCTTACCTTATCATAGTCCAGGCGGCTGCTATATTTCACCTGTTCCCTCGGCTGTTCTTGGTCAGCCCAAGAAAAGCCCAAAACACTTATTGCGTGGTCTGTTTTACTGTTTTTACTCCAACTGTTTTACTAGTGTTTAAAATTGAAAATTAGCTCTATATTTTAGTCTAAAAAATATGTGATCTATGAATATTACTGATCTCTCGGTTTATTCTAGTTCCTACATTTATTAAGGATTCAAATCCAAAGCTTGACTTAAAATTTTATATTCAACTGTTATTTTTTTCTCATCTAACAAGTCAATGTTATTATTCCATATATATATATATATATATATATATATATATATATATATACATATTTGATTTATATATTCTTCTCATTCTCTGCGTCACATAAATAGTTTCTTAAATCTGATATAAATGCTTCTTTATTACTACTATTTAATCTGTACATGGCTACTAGACTAAATTGTAAATTGCATGCCTAAATATAAATGGCAATGCATCATCAGTAACAATATTTATTCGCTTAAATGCACAAATATTCAAAAAAATTCGTATATATCATAACACCTCCAGCCCTATATGTATCATTATAATTAGCAGGTAATGTATAATTGGGTATATGAAACATTTGACTCTTCTTCATTAATCCATACTTCTCATAAAACCTATTACTCCCGGCTTATTATCATATGCCGACAGTTCTACCAAGAAAGGGTCAAAGTTTTTGCCTTACACTTCTTATATTTTAGTGAAGAATTGATAATTTACAGCCTGATATTTCTTTTAATATACTTATATTTTTCATGTTCCAAGGTGTATTTAGTAAATTAACCTAGAGTAAATAAATTAGCATTAAATAAATTATAAACTTTCGAAATATAACAATTAATATAATATGAACAAACATTTGCGTGTGAAGAATGAATAGCACAAATTATAAACTTTCGAAAACATAACAATGAATAAACTATGAAAAACATTAACATGTGATACGTTTAATAACGTAACAACAAAAGATACATGTTTTAAATTTCTTAAATGATATTTATATTGAGAGCAAGACAAAATAATATAATGTTGATAATCTCATACCTCGTATTAGATTTATACGTTCTCTTGATTTATTGTTCTCTTTTGCGTTCACAAATTCTGTAGGTCCTGCTGACTGACTATTTCTTTCACACGGTCAGCTTCTTTCTTCCGCATAAAGATTTTACCATTTCGCACACACAGGAATGCATAGCCCAGATCCTTCTTCTTGACCCGTGCCAGGGAAAGCAGCCTCCTTTTTGTAGGACAAAGAGATTCATTAATATAAATTTGCCTGTCCATCGGTAGATTTATATGTCGGGTACATAACTCACGTTTAACTTTCCTCTTGTGGATCATATCTTCCGTATCTCCTCTCCTTACAAACTTTACAATAATTCCAGCTGATTCTTTTGTGCTTGGTTTCTTATATAGTCTATGACATGCGTCCACCATGTCATTTTCAATAGTCATGTTCAGCGCAAGCCCCTACCTTTTTAACAGTTTCTAAAGTGTCTTCATTTTTTTCTTCCGGAACTCCATAAATTTCTAATGTATTTCTCCGTAAATCTTGCTCCATTTCAACCAGCCTCTCTTCCCAGGACTACTACTTGTTGTTTTATAAACTTTTATTTTCAGCTTTAAGTTCCTCTATAATCTTCATGTATTCATCAACCTTTGTGGTTTGCGCTTTTAAGGCGGCAGTGTTCTCTTCCATCTTGCTATTAAGAACCTCATATGCTTTATTACAGTCCTGGGAAGACCTCCGATTTTCATTCTTCAATTCTTGCAAGGTTATCACGATATCGTTTAAAGTCAGACAATCACCATCTAACGTATCTTCCAATATTTTTGATTTTCTTCTCTCTTCAGTGCAGGGGTTGCACCTCCATATGCTTTCCTCTCGTTTTAGTTCCTCAATATCTGATTTAGTCATTCCAACACATTGACCATGGAATTACACTTTACACTCCACACACGACACTTTACATCGTTTTTGAGTGAAATTCATACTCCACAGGTACTCATTTTAAATAAAAATGTTCGCAACAGTAAAAAAACCAATTTATCAGTAAAATAATAAACAAGAAACAAGTATATATTTAACGTTTTCCTTATTTCTCTCACGTACGCACACGCACATTCGACACACCTGTAGTACTACCTTGACCGTGGTCCCGATAATGAAGTGCACACTCCGATCTCCGGCTCATGACTGAATCTGTTTCTATATCAGTCGGTATTTCTGTCTGTTTGTGAGATACTCTTAAAAGAAAAGTTCTTGGGGTCCTATTTATTTTTTCAGTTTAAATTTCAAAAGACAGTTCGTTCTTATATCCGTCCGTCTGTGTTCTAATCCTCTAGGTACGTTCTGCTGAGTATTTAGATAATTATTGGGTAATTTTTTCATATTGTTTAAAATAAATATCCAGGAAATTAAACACAGAGGGTAGATTTAGGCCGTGAAAAATATTTTCAACTTTGTGTCACAACAGTTGTTTCCCGATATTATTTGTGTCATTTGAATAGACAAAATAATTTATATATTTTGTAATTTTTTAATAACACGAAATTACTAACATATAATTGCGTAGTACGCTTACTGTGGTAATAGTTACTACAAATACTAGTTAGCAAACTAATCAAATATCTAATATATGCGGGAATGACTGCAGAGTTCCAGTGTCCTATGATTGATCGTTTTTGGGCCCGTGCGACTTTGATTATTTCCAAGATATGTGAGTTAGTTCGTTTGTACATGCAGGTAAATACAAGTGTTTATGGTAATGTATGTTTGGTAAAATTTTATGTCATTAGGAATGGTAAATAACAAAGAGTAATTCTTTAAAGTATTGAAACAAAATTCGAAATATGAAAGACTCTGGTCTTATGCTGGCCATAATATAGGTTTGTTTTATTATACTAATATTTTTTTATACTACATTTAATGTCTGAGTAAAATTATTAATTATTAGGCTGGATTTTAATTCCATAATAATTTGTATCATATTATCTTGAAAAACTTGTTTAATGGAATAGACTTGCAAAAGTACTTTATGAAAATTACAATAATTATAAAAAATGGATACATTTAGGCGCAAAAAATTTGTATAATCGTGAATAAATAAATTTTTCTTTTGATTAATCTTAGTACTTTTTGAAGGTTAGTCTAGAAAATACTATCTGTTGGATTGGCCTACTTTTTATACAAACAAACAACAGCCAAGCTATGGCAGCTAAACTGGGCATAGGAATAAACGTCACCTAAATACTCACATATATGGATATCAGACGAACCAGAGCGTTGAGTTGGAAACCTAATGGTTTGTGGTAAATAAATTTGGCTTGTAAAAAAGTCCGTGGATCCGAAGAACTCTATAAATAACAAACTACTCCAAATTTCTTTTTCGAATATACTCGTGGGTAATGTATTGAGCTATAAAACACGTAAAAAATTTACGCTTGTAATCTAGTTTATTAATTTGTACTTATAAACATAAAAGTTATAAATTAGGGTAAAACATAATTAAAATAATTTGTATGTTCAAAGTTGCCCCTACATTTGTTTATTACACATTTTTAGTGTGGTGAGATAAATGTAGAATTGTAAGAACAATGGGAGGTAGGCTAGTCAGCAATGCATATTTTGTAACGAAATTGCCTGTAGTATCCTTATAAACATTATATTAGGTGATGTTCTGAAGCCAAACATCGCCTTTTGCCAGTAACCTTACATTTTCCTCGCACAAGCCAGGTCCCTTTTAAGAGGGGCACAATAAGTCTAAAGGTGATCGACCTCTACATAAGACAGGTATTTATTGGTTGTATACCTTCCTGTGTCACCTATGTTAGATTAGGGTATTACAATGTACGTTCTATCAGAAACATCTTTAGACAAATGATTTCAAATACGCTCTTATTTTGGTAACAAGAACCATTTGTGTAGCATTTCCTACGTAGACAATATAAAATGTATGCATTACATATTGATAGAAGAAATTATACTTGAAAATATTTTAGAATTTAATTAGAAATAATAGTAGTAATTTAAGCTGTGTTATTTCTCAAGAAGAGGTCTGCGGTTGTAGTATGATACAGTCACAGAGCAGTTTTTTCTGGTAGTCTACTTTGTTAACAGGTTTATAATGAGGGATGACTTTTTGTTCTCTTTAACCTTGTGAATGGAAATGTTGGAGGCCAATCAAACGCGTCACTTATAGTTAGCTGGTTAGTTGTAGGGCTTGCTATAAAAACTGTTTCCATTAGAGTACATGTTGCTGAAAGATATCTTACGGACTAAGAGGCAAGTAAGTATAAAAACGAAATTAAATTTGTTCAGCCCCACAAGTGATAAACTTTGTTAATAATGAGCCAATAATTGATAAAAACTAAAAAATTATGTTACATACATTATCAACCCTTAGTATTCATAATATAATAATTAATAATAATTTATAGAACGATTATCTTACAGGTTGTCAAAATTATATTTTACCTTCTATTTTAAATAATAAATATTAAATTTGTTAAACTGTGTTACTGGGAAAGAGCAATTATTTCCATTAATAAAATCTCCACCCGTAGCAGTATTATATTCCATTCCAGACACAGTCATATGTGAATCACCATCAATATGGAATTAAAATTCCATTGTCCCTAGCTACAAGAATTATTAATTTACAATCTGTTCTATAATGTTCATTGTATAAACGTATAATACAGAACGTTATTAGATTACCATTATGTACAAAATGAAGTAATGAAAATACTGAAGTACTACTACACTGTTTTGAACAGAGGTATGTTCAAAATCTTAGCAACACAATCCTTTACAAGCAAAACGTTAAAAATTAAAAGCTACATTTAATGAAAACAATATTGTTTTGTATTTATACATTAAAACCTACAGTGTTATCAAGACACTGTTTTAAATCAGAAATAAGTAGCTACATGTGTGTTTTATTTATATCTCATCGAACAATATGCGAAGGTAGAATGTAATAACAGACAATGCTGTTACATGATTAGTTAAGCACGAATTAATAAAAAGTTATATGCTAATTAATTTTAAATGACGTAGGATTGTTTATATTAAGAAATCTTTTGCAATACAAAATAAGTTTAAATCTATATTACAAAAATAATATATTATAAAAACTGGAGATTCGATTTGAATTCAGCTGTTGATCATATTTTTTAATTTAGTACGTTTCCAAAACGCTATGACCAATTTTAATAATTAATTGGATTAATAATGTAGTTGTAGCTAATGTTACAATGTGTTAGAAACAGATTATACTAAGTAATGTACACCTGACCTGTCCATCCTGAAATTCCTTGTACAGGATGAATTAGTACGAGGAACCTATGTTACTTCCTGAGACATTCATTAATTATATCGGGTAGTCCTAAACAATTATCCTGGTGATAAAAGTTATAAAAATCATGTTCTTACCCACTGCCAATACAATTTCCCAATGCTAATAATAATTGCACTAAGAGTCCGTAAGGATGTCGGTCATTGCCGAATCACTCGTATCACTGCCTATATTTATCATAGTGACATACGACTTTACTCCGGATGGTCGCTGATACATTATACACTCGGCATTAAAATGCTGCTGTGAAACCCATGGTTAACTGTATCATTTTGTTTGCTGGATGAGTTTCCTTGTTAAGATGGTGCTCTGCGAGAAGCCTGCAATGTACAAGTGCATATTCCGGATTAATCCAGTAGATAAATATTTCGTCGGAAATGTATTAGAGTCTATATTTTTGGGTAAATTTTTTAAAATGGTTGGGTTTCCAACAATAGAATAACAATTCTTGGCGTTTTTATAAAACACTATCTTTTTCTCGTGGCGTCGCTCGCTTTTTGTAAGCTTTGACCGCGTATGAGCTCTTCTTGTTAAAGTGATTTATATTTCCAACCGCGATTTAGATTTCGATTTTTGTCCACGATCGAGAAAATCAGTGTATAAAAATAGCCATTGTACACGTCCCATGTACTGTATTATAAAGTGGTTTCGAACTTTAAGTTCAACCAGAAATTGACATTATAAACAAATGCATTACAACTTAGCGCCTTCAAATAATGCTTGGCTATTTAATATACGTAATTGTCTCGTAATTGCACTTTATAGTGTGCAGGCGCTTTGAAGTTTTTATCTTTGGCAGTGCCGCCTGGTAGCGAGTTATATCAATAAACGTAGCATATAAACCTCCATGGAAAAATACGTGAAAATGTTCATAATTATCGGTAAAATAGTTTACGATTATATAAAGTACATACAGACAAACATACAAACACGCGCGCGCGCGCGCGCGTATATACACACTAATCACTATTTTAATAAGTTGGAATAATATGTTTAAAGACAGTGGTATTATTAGTAAAATTATGATTTGTAATCACAATGTATACAAAAGCTAAAAGTATAAATCTAGATAATGTAACCAGCCATTGCATTTAGTGCCAATGAGAACTGTTTCGATTTTTACAGCTTAATGTATGTATGCCACTAACATACAAGTTCTGTAACCTCTAATTCTCTCAAATTTTGCACTACTATACAGAATAGTTCTAATATAAAAACAGTCTTGAGCACCGATATTAAATATACATTATTTTTGTGTAAAAAATACTCGATGGAATAATTTTAGTTCTATTAGCTTAAATACATTTTAATTAATTTTTTGAAATAATTTTGATATAAATAATTATATAGTACAAAGAATCCTTTCCTAACAACACGTTATTACGTTAGACAACACTTTCTTCAAAGCTTATTGACAAGATTTTACTCATTGGTTATTTTGGTAGAAATTAGATTATTCTTTCCTTTCCAATGTGGTTTCAGGGATGATTTTTAAACTTAAGTGGTACTGCTAAACTTTGTTATTAGCAATATCTTGCATTATATTAGACAGCTGGCATGTTTCTGAACTTGATTAATGCATTTCACACAGTAAAACACAGATGACTAATAACAAAAATTTTCCGGCTAGACAGCGTGGAACACCTCCACAATTACTTAGATTTTAATTAATAAAAAAAGAAAAAAAAATTTATTACTTTACATTGTAGTTTAAAACATATAGAAGAGTACATAGCTTTAATTTCAATAATATACAATAAACGCTAATTATATCTGTGTATTGTTAAAAAAATAATTAAATATTTAAAAATTTATATAGATTGGTTTCATTTGGAAATATTTGGAATGAAAATATAAGGTAATATAAGATTTAATATAAAATATAATTTTAGTTTGCTCACATGCAATTGTTGATGAATACGCAAATAAAATATTGATAAATTGCACACACAACACAGACTAATATAGTGTTAAAAAAACTTTACTTATTTCTTAGTACCTACTCGTAGTATTCATGGAATTTAAAATTTATATATATATATATAAATTTTGTATATGTATATTATATATATATAAATTTTATATATGTATATTATATATATATAAATTTTATATATGTATATTATATATATATAAATTTTATATACATGTTATATATATATATATATATATATATATATATCGCCTCTTCATTAAAATGGATTAATTTTCAATCGGGTTCTTAAGTACGAATACATTTTATGTACGTGTTAAGTCCATAGCTTGCTTTAGTAAATGTATAAAGTAATAAATGCAATACATCCTCCTAAATATGTTAGTGTTATATGCAATAAATATAAAGTTCTTTCTTATTACTTACTACTGTCATTCATTAAAATAGTCACTAGCTGTTTTCATTAAAACCGATTCTCTTTGATCTAAAGTAGTTTCCCATTTCATTGTATGTGCTAATTTATGATGTGTTAATCAGATAATCTAGTACACGTGCCATAGATGTACACTGCACTTACTCGAGTAATTATCACGAGTATCTCGGATACATGGAATTAATATGCTCTTTGAATCGACTGACTGAACAATAATTTAAAGTAGTTTTATTGAGTGCAATTTATAAAGACTGAGAAAAAAAAATTATTAACTAATTTCAAGATATAAAAATGCATTTTCATTAAATTCCATATAAAATAATTTATAGCTTGTTTAAAATGAGAGATAATTTACTAACTACCATTCTTAAGCAACAGGATTTTTCCGGACATTTGCCATCATTCAGTGAAACAAGAAATCAGTAACTCTATGTTTCTAAGTGCATGTTTTTAGAGTTAGTGAAGTTAACAAACAACATGGTGGTTGTGATTCCTGACTTAGGCGTGCCATAACGCTTTGGTATGATTTGCTTATTTTAACCTAGTTTTGTAATTATGTATTAGGTTAGTTATACCTGAAGAAGAGATCAGATTGCAGATCTCGAAACGTACGTAGTGTTACTGATTTCTTGTTTCACTGAACGATGTCAAATATCCGCAAAAATCCTGTTTCCTTCAAAATCCTTCCATAGTCAAAAATAAACCTTCAAACAAAGTACCATTCTTATTTAGGTCTTTATAATCTTTTGGTAGAAACTGATATCTATATACTTACGGTTTGAGGACCAAATAGAATATACCTATTTAGTATAAAAAGCGGTGCACGTAAATAAAATTGAAAACTTGTTTGCGAAGAAAAAGTGTATTAGTTACATATTAAGAGTTGTGAAAATTTACTTGCCAAAACGCTTCCACGACGTTAACGTAGAGAGAGTGGGAGCATTCGCATTCGTTTCACAGCGAACAAAAATTCTGGCTTGCAGAGCGTCTATCGATCAAACTATATTTATCATAAAACATTTAATGTTAAAGTAATAAAGGTCTGATTTAATAACAAATTTCAAACCTATTGAGATCTAAAGTAATATGTACACAGACGGACACAGAGAATCTTATTACCCCCAAAAGGTTTTTTAACAATAGGACACTTCTTTGTAGACGAAAATTGAGATTTCAAAAGGGCCGATTTTACCATTTTAAATAAAAAGTTATACATAATAGAAACATAGTTTAAACACCATATTTCCAACTCTTTAATTATTTCGTGCACACAAACAGATAGAAACGTATTTTGACTTCAGGAGTTTTGTTAGAAGAGACTTACAAACAAATCAATCAATCAATTTCTAGTGAACTCACAGCCCGTATAGAATTTTGAGTTCATAATCATTTACTAATTTATAATAAATATAAAGAATAAATTTTATTATATAATTTGTAGTCGCAATAATCTCAATGGCAAATTGAATACAAATGAACAAGTTATCAACTTAACTTTCTTTACATGACGATTAGTACATATGAAACAATCCTTACTGGACAGTGACAACAATCGTGTATTCAACTTAATATTCAGTGAACTTTCAGTGGCTATCGAGGTTGCTAATTGCTGATAACAGATTATTAGTTTTACATTGCAACTGTTTTATGGTACAAATTGATTCAATAAACTTCAAAAAATACATTTTTTCGGCAAATAATTTTAAATTATTTTGAGTATTCATTATATTAAATCATTTAATGTATTTAAAGGTTAAACAATAGGTGAGGGACCCCTATCAATGTTTTAAGTTTATATAACGAGATATCTTTTGGGTAGCAGTGTAATGTGGAAACTAAGTTTCATTGAAGTTTAAGAAACAAATTCTTAAACACACACAAACATTCGTTGAGGCCTGTAACCAAATACCCCTTCTTACTTTTTAAAATGTGGAGATGGAACTAAAAATTTCTGGTTTTCTCAATTCTTTAAGTTTGCTTATGGTATTCAAAATTTTGGGTTACTTGATATGGGTTCACATTTGAAATTTTTAGTTGCCTCCATTTTTCACCCGGAGGGAGGAGGCACCCTATAGCTCGTTCAGGGCTTCCAGCATTGTAGCTGGGTCTCTGAAAGAACGGCACTTTCCTGTTATCCCTAAAACGGTTTGTTGACATTGAGGTAGTGCAGAAACTTTTGTCGTCTCCACCTGAGACGAGTGTGTTGATGGCACTGTCACAGACAACGGGTTATAAAATGAGGGTTAATAAACACTCAGCTGAGTAAATATAAGACAAACCGCTTCTGCTGCTTTATGACGCGGATAACTACAAGACGAGACAGACTGCAAACGAAATACAAAGGGCTGGCTTGGCATTTGTGAGCTACCGCTGCCAGAGTATGCCATCCACAGATCTACTCCGACGGTACAAACTGCCGAATCTATCGTCAAGAAACGCTATCAGACGGCCTTATTACAAAGACCAAGCAATGAGTTCCATCAGTGGAAGAAGAGGTAGTAGATCGGACATGATCTCCAAAGTTCACTGAATCAGCTTTACCATTTTATATTGGAATTCCTCTAGCTATTTTTAACTCATAACAAGGAGTCTTTTTTCTAAATACTAAACTAAATTCAACTATACCTGGAAACTATTTAATAAAAAACATTTCTAATTGGTAAAAGGCGTAAACAAGGATTAAGCAACTTTTTAAATTTTATTAAACGTAGTAAACTTAATGAGGTCTGTTTTGAATTATAATTTACTTAACGAAGATGGTTGTAGCTAGGATGAAGCTAGCTCGTTTCTTTTAACCCGCATTAGAAATGTTTTAAACTATATACAACCGAATCAGTTTTATAGTGAACTTGATGTATTTACTTTATCTTTGCGAAGTTGATTAAACAAGACAAATAAAACAAAATACTGTGTTACGATACAATTTTAGGTTTTGTTGAAAAAAACCAAAAAAATGTATATAAAAGATAAATACCGCTACTATACCCGAATAAACAAAACAATAAAAACAGAGAGCGTGCATGCATAGGGCCAGTGTTTACTAAAACATCAAACATGTCAAGTCTCTTTTCATTTTATATCTCAGTTTTATATCGTCCATAATAATACAGACATATATGTTTTTATCCGCTATCTCTGTCGTCTGAATAGGAAAATATATTGTATAATACATATAAATTGAAAAATTAGGGAATGTCCCTTATTTACCCAATGGCTTGATCATCATCACTCCTTCTTACACCTAAATTGGAAAAAATTTTAATAGAAAAATATAATATACATTAAAAGTTCAAAATAAATAAATAAATTATTTCAGAACTGAAATGAAAAAATCCAATCTAACAATTTAAGTTGTGATCATGGTGATCCTTAATGTACAAATAAGTGCTGGTTAAAAGTAGTAGTAAAATAAACATTTAAATAAAATAATAATTAATATATCTAGGGAGGAAACATTTAATTTGAAGACAAAAATGTGTTTTATGACAACACATGCCAAAATACGGACTTTGGCAGACTATTATTGAAGCGTAGGCCAATAAAATATTTTTGTTTTGTCTGCGGGGAGTGTAAAACTTATGCACGATTGTTTGTCTACAGGGCCATCTTTATAATACACCTGAGCTATAGATTTAAAGGTTTGCGATGTACATCAGTGAAGCCAGTCACATAGTGTGGTGTACCCCTACATTGTTAATATTTTATATCGGTTCCTCCAATAGTCTAACCATCTAATTGAAGCAGTTGAATTAAAACAGTAGATATTTTGGCTCATTGATAGTGGACCCAACATGCTGAAAACTTAATATATTTCATGCCAAATTCAAAAACATATTTTGTCTCTTGCATCCCATGTATATAAATTTAGTCCGTTGATTTTGTAATTGTGGAAATTACTTCTTATATAAAATGTTGGCTTACTGTCAAATAAAATACTTACAAATGTTGTTTGAGTCTCCTGCTATACCCTGCGGTACTATAAATAATTATACAAATTTAAATAATAATGAAAATATGGTAAACCAAATTATTAAAAGTATTGGAATAATGTTAGCCTACAGTAACATTCAACTCCATAAAAAATTCGTAAAGATAAGAGTAAATGTTATAATTTATATTCTGAATAAATATTTTAGTTTTATTAAATATAGTTTTTATATAGGTACATGTAGTATTAACCCGGTTAAGAATATAATATTTTTTATTGCCATTCGAGTGTCAGAAAATGTTAGGTTAAAGAATAAAAACTGTATATTGGTAGAA
Organism: Homalodisca vitripennis; assembly: GCF_021130785.1. Classification (NCBI taxonomy): domain Eukaryota; kingdom Metazoa; phylum Arthropoda; class Insecta; order Hemiptera; family Cicadellidae; genus Homalodisca; species Homalodisca vitripennis. Next base: position 10,393 of record NW_025783373.1, on the reverse strand, counting down.
ATGAGTTGTTACTAGAGAAACATATTCGTATTGAGTTCCTACCGTCTAATAAAAAAAAGTTATCCAAAATATATGCGGATATAAGCTTTCCTCTATAGGGTTCTCCCTACTTTGTCATACAACTCAATAAAACAAACAGTTTTCTTGGAGAGCCCGGGAGCAATCCGACCTTTCGCTGTTTATCAACGTTTCATACACTGCATAATACGTCTTTTTTATCTACTCGATAGGGGATAATGAAGGCAAAAAAACGATGAAATTTTCCTCAGTAACAAGATACTTTGTTTTTTGTATATATGTATCCTTATCTAAACCCATGGATTGACAGAAAACACCTTAGAACACGTTCTTGTTCACGTACAAACCAAACTTTTATATAACTTTAATTACTATATACGGAATACCCCTCATATATCCTGAATACCCTGCTGATATTTATGCTATATGAGTTTGTATCGCATGTACAAATAACATATGATCCTACTCAGTCTGTTTATTAATTTATTTATCATACGACATCTTCATTACAATTATGGGTACCCAAAAGATCAAATGTAAAACTGTATTAAAAAGAAGAAAATCAAAAACTATCTGTACTAGAAATGTAACATTTAATGCTGTTTTGCCTTTAAATATCAGTGCCTATAAGAAGGTCTAATTAAAATGGTACAATAAATTGCTGCTATATTTATGTGCTGTTAGATCTTGTAATTGCCCTTACTTGGGTGGAGTTTCAGAGTAATTCTCAAAAACATCTGTTATGGTAAATAGCGTGAAAGAGTACTGGTCCTTTCGTCTTTATGATTTAATTGGAAAACAGTGATAGGTCATTCTTACCCTCAAAGAATTTGAGATTTTCCAAATATCGTTTTTGGGACAAAACCTACAGGTTATTTGGTAAATTGTATTGTTGGAGATACAGGACCAATCTTTCAGCTTTTGGTTTATTACATAATTCATAAACCATAAGAAAAATGTTAAGCATTTTTCCATGATGAAATTTGGGCTGTACAAATATTTCTCTAATTTTGATGTATCTTAAATGCTATTTTAAGTAGACTTGACAACAATGTGTTTTGCTAAAGGTGAGTTTATTAAAACTTCCTAGCCAATTTTCGTAACTTATGCATACCAGGATAAATTTTTCCTATAAACGTAAGATAATTTGAAGTGATTTGCAATAGTTGTAACCTATTTAAGCTTTCTGAGTTGACGGTACAAACGATTTTTTTAGAGTCTCCCTGGCATAAGAACGTTGATAAATTTGACATTGTTAATTTTGAACTCTGAAATGTGTGTACATAAGGACTTGGCACTAATAGAAATGATGGAGATACTTTAAGGGATTGATTTGATGACTGATTTAAATGGCAAGCAATGTAGATTATTCATTTATTTAGTACACGTAACATTTATTTTCCTTTTTAAAGTTAGATCTTTCTTGAAAAGCTACACCGGACCAAACAAGTGACGATTTTGTATATATACTTCAATTAAAGTTTCGACATAACATTTTTTTGTTTATTGTAAATGAAATGATGAGGTTCTCCGTTAGTCAAAAATGCAAAATTTTGTTTTAAATTTACCAAAAAAAGGTAGGAATACAGCGTATCGTTTCAAGAAAATGTTTTTTCAGTTTCGAGACCAAATTGTTGTGGATGTTCTTGTGTGAAGCCATTCTAAATCTATGATTACGATAATCGTTTCATGAGGTCTTCAGAACGATATGTCTGAAGGAGGTCATCTTGATGTTATATGTTTCGGTAGGTGGTAGAAAATTGGTGTTTGAACCTTACTCATTCATTTAGTTTTAACAACGAGCAATTTAAATTCATAGATTATAATAATCTCAAAACTAAATGAATCGTGATGAGTGGTCAATTTTGATGAGAGAGCAAAACATATTATAATTATGTATAATTGAGGACAAATAATATCAATAATATATCCTTCTAGAAATAAATCTTCCTGTTATATTTTAGCAAACAAGTGCTAATATTTTGCGTAGTGAAAATCTAAATGGAATTTCAAATAATTCGGAAAACGAGTAAATATGTGGGAAACATAAAACATGCTCAACGTGTTAATTTCGGATCTGCACCGAGGACACCAGCTGGACTACGATATTTTGTATTTATGTAAAAAATATGCGCAGTGGGTGATAACAATTCACCTCTGCTATCCATTAAAAAAGAAGCATTTACACGTATGTAGATGAATTTTAGAAATATTTATCTCTTTTTTTTATTTATTTCTGCCCCCTTTATAACAAAATCTGACAACTAGTAAACCTTTAATAATGCCATTTTTGAGATCCTGTAATAGGCAACAAAAACTTCTATAGAATATTTGTAAAAACCCATATTGAATTTTTTTCGTTTATAATTTTCAAATATTATATTATTACTAAACCTCTATTTGTTCCTTGAATCTTCTGGTAATATAAGTTCATTTTATTTATGAATAGTTAAAGTATGAAAATTCTACCAAGAGGAATTGGAAGATTTCTCAGCCCTTTAAATACTTAAAGTTTTTAGTTGGATGATGATGGTATTGATTCAGTTTGCGTTAGGAAAAATAGTTATCTAAATGTTTACCTCATATACCTTGTCACTTAGGACTAAGAGGGCCTTTGCCGCTGCACTCGGATTGGTAGGATAATCATGGTGATTGTCATTGGTAGTAGGGTCAATTATATGATTGAGATTAATCATTCTTGAACGTAATCCGTTACAGTTCAAATATATATTAGTGTAAAATTACATAACAACAATGTTGGTAATTACTAAGTTGGCTGCACAAGCTACCAAGTCTTATTACACTAAAAGTTTTTGTCTAAATACTGAGATCATATAAACAAATCGAGAGCAGTTTTAGTTACAACTCCTGCTAAATAAACAATATAGTAATTATAGACATTAAGATGCTTGCCTATTTAAGACCACTTATTATGTACCTAAATATTATACCAGAATGATTTATCATATTTATCTAAATTGTAAGGTGATATTTTAGAATAAATAATTATTCGTTTAATATTTTCAGTTTTTTTTTTTCTTTATTATTACAATAAAAATAATTAAATAGTAGTGTAGCTCTACTAGTAAGTATTTGAATTATGAAACACTATGAATATCTTATTATAAAAGTAAATTTTCCTTCAACGTATACAAAAAAAGTTATATTGAACAAATTAACCTTATACTAGTGTGAAAATGCATATATTAAAACCAAACAATTATTGCAGAGGTGTACGAAATAGAAATTCGTGAAATACAAACAATTTTCCATGAGCAAGGAATGATATAACAGCATCAGGGAAATTCATGGGATTTATAAAATACTTTACTAAAGCTCAGCCGATAAAAAGTCATAATATAACTGATAGACAGCTGTATATAATATTATGGATAGATTAGAGGGTAAGTATTGAAGCTTATGATATATTATGGTGTATTTTATGTTGATAATTGGTTTATTGACCTAAAATAAATAGAGTTTTTCCTTGGACAAATCATCACTCTATGTACCTATTTTTATGTCTCTAGGCCCATTTGAAACAAGGGTTATCACACAGATGATTATACAATATGAATATAAAGAATGTTCTGATGGTTTCTTAACAATTTTCTTAAATATATATACCTTATATTACAATTATAACACATGAGATTACGACAAAGCTAAAATAATTGTTTGTAAGTTTTTATTTAATGATACCATTTTTTGTAATCAATAATGGAATTTACTTTTACATCATTTTAGTGCTATAATTACAAAAAGCAGAACGTTATAAATAGAATGCTTAAAATACAAATTTAAAATTCCGTGGAACATTTTGATGATAATACACATTTCCAAAATAATACGTAGTCACTATATTGATGAAAGGTTGTAAGGAACCTCGTTATCAGCTGTTATAGAAACTAAAAATTAACTAAAATAGATTCTAAAAGCTGCTGCATAAAATATTTTGAACTAATAAGGTTTACTAGTTTAATGTATGGAAAAAGCTACCCCATTTTGCAATGTACAGTATATACATTTTATCACAAATTTAATAGTGTAAAGTCAGTGTCAGTCAAACAAACGTCAGTCATTCTACGAAGCATGGGTAATTTGGTTGTAGAGATTCTTGTTAACTCTTTATAAGTATAGTTAGTACAGTTCAACATGTTTGACAATCACTTTATTGATTCCTCCTTCTGCCTCCTTAAGTGTAGTGCATCGTCGTAGATTCACCCATGTACGGTTGATCACAAAGGAAGTCTTAAAAGCAATTAAACAATTTTAATATTAGGGTCGTATTTGAAAACTATTCTTATAATTTATTGGTAAGATGAAAGGTACTTAGTCATTTTGTTTACTAAACTAATCAAAAAAATTAACATTATAACATTTTCCAAAGACAAAATCCGAGATATAAAGCAGTTGTAGGTGAGAATAGTTCATTCTGAAAAAAGGAGTTCAAAATTATATTGCTATATTGTTTAAAATAAAAAGTAAATTAAACATCAACAATTATGTTACTGAAATGCAATCGAAATAAATTTGACTGTGGTCGTTTTTATTTTAGACGTAGAAGCCTCCCATTGTTTTTGTACAAAAACAACAAATCTCTCTCCCAGTTTTTGAACATATATCGTTCAGACATAAAAGGAGAACAATAAGAGAACATCGTCGTATCACAAAGCCTCTTGCTTTTATTTCAGGAAATCTGGAGAATCCGGCGCTAGAGATGATCACAGTGATGGCGTCCTCGTTGTTATCCCCCATTGTTGAGATGTCCTGCAGAGGGATAGACGAGGCTGAGGAACATTTTGTCTGCATTTTTCTCTTGATAAAACGCAATAATTTAAAAATAGTAAATTGTTGTTTCTTTAATACTGTTAAAATATATTTATCATTTATCTTTTTAAAAACATAAATAAGTGGTCTCGTCTACATCATACTAAAATTATAATTTAATCAATTTAATTGCATAATAAAAATGTATATCTTATGGATTTGAAATTGTCTATGAAATTTAATTTTTATATAAGGAATATCGAGGTCGATGATGGTGGCTCTCACTCCATTGCCTTTGGTTGAGTGATTTTCTAATGGGTAATCGTCATGGAAAATAAATAAAATACCAGAATAAATCAATTGTGAGTTAGATGAATACAATAATGTGATATATAACGTAATATATAATATAGTCATACAATAAAATTATAATTTATTGAGTGGATGTTCATTGTTAAAAGTCAATGAAAAGATTCGACTTCATCACACTTTTACGGCACCCTCTCTACCTTACCGGAACTTTTATATAAATACTGCTAGGTGGTGAGAGAAGCTTTTGGTATAACGCGAGTTACACATAGTTGTATATCACAACCATTGGAGACTTTGGAAGTATTATTTTTACTATATGAATCGCTACCAATAATGTTTTGTTAAAATGTATACGCAATACTTTTTGAATCAGCTTTTAGCAGTACACATCTTACTTTTTAAGTAGATGTACAAAAACCTTGAAGATTTTAAAAGTCGGAGAAGATGACTTAGACAATTAAAATCAACTGTAACAACAATGCATGGACCAATGGTTAGGAAGCTGACATGGCCAAGGTATTCTTAATACAAGTTATTTTAAGAAAGGTTAAAGATAAATCGCCTTAAAAACAGACAACTACAAAACAAACCAGACAACTACCTTCTGTCGTTTCAGTCATTCACTCATCAAAAGCTCTACAAGGAGACCTCACTGTTGCCACAAGCAAAGTATAATGACTGCCCACTGCCGTGAACAAAAATCGGTGATTAAAATGTACAGAGCAATATGCCAACTCTATAGATCACTGTCACATTAGGACGTTCAGTGGGTACTTAGTAAATACTATGTTGGTAATTACTTGTAAATATTTAACTTCAGAAACGAATGTGTTGTGTTAAGTATTTTTTGAGTTGTTCGTTACTAGCTAATAATGTGCTTATTTTTCATAAGCAAGTTTCATTTTTACTCTCAATTTATTAACTTAAATGCGAAATAAAAGTGTTATTTTTTATATAACTTTTTAAAATTATATTGTGTACTTTATTATATCATATACTATGACTTTTATTTTATAAAAATATTGTCACATTTTCTTAATGCCAATAGTTTTTAGCTTCATACTCTTCTAAAATAAGTTTTACGAATGCAATAAACTTGTAATATTTTGTTTCTAAAATTACGACAGCGTAGTTCGTATTTTACAAAAGAAACTCTTTTGAATAAAAATTTTGTAAATTTCAAATCAACGTATTTTATTTTGTATAGGTACCTAATAAGTTAAGTAAATTATTCTTTTTTTGAATTAGGTGCATCCTACTCCTATGATTATCATTCAACTAACTAGGGCAAAAACGCGTATTTCAATATATGAAAAAAAAACTAAATATTAAAAAGGAGTTTTGAAATTTAAATAAATAGAATATAAATACGACATAACATCGATATTATGCATATAATTTCAGTAAAATCGGTTAGTAAATAAATATGAATTTTTCATTACTTGTGTACAATTCGAAATTGGCTCTCTTGAAAAGTGACAAAAATGAGATACGTCTTTGTCCTAAAAGCTACTAAATATATAAATTAAAAGTTAATATTAGCTTAACAAGTAAAATGAGATCATGCTTGGCAATAGGGTAGGTGAAGGTGGTTTAGTGGTCTACAAACATGGCAAACTACACAAAGTCTTGAAAAAATTACGGGTTTACTCGTTCAGCTATAAGCAAACATGAGCTGTTCGTTGACTTTACATTATTCTGTCGTTTTTCAATTAAGGTTTATATTTGTATTTCGTTTCGAAATAATTATTCAATGGAATTTACTCCCTAACCATATTTTATAAAATTTTCAGTTTATCCTAGCTGTCGTAATTCAACTGTTTTACAAATTACAGTTCTCACATTTAGTTTATCCCAGGTTATTGTTGAATTTTTATACGGTTTAATTCATTACAATGTGATATACTGTGTGTTTGATCGAATTCATCACACACAAAAAACATATTTATATAATTTTAAACATGTGTTTTTAACTATCATCTTTAATGAATTGGTTATTTTACACGTTAATGTTGCATTTGGAGGTATGAGACAACTATTTATTGTTTAAGGGAACATAATTCTTTTATTGTTAAAATTATTTTGTTGAAAATTATGTTTTGACAGATTTAGGATTAACAGTTAATAAATATGAATTACAATGATGGATTTATTTCTGACAATTAATATAAATCCTTGTTACCTTCATTCGGTGGTAAAACTGGTAGGTCTGACAGAGTAATCAAAGGCGGGTTGATCTCATTTTCAGACTGCATACGTATTATTGGTAACTCATTCAGAAAAATTGTGGCTTAGAGAATTTACATCAGCGCTTCCTGAAAAAATCAACTGATCAGGCCTATATAAATTAAATATTTGTGTAAGCAAAATCTTTCTTTATTTAGCTAAAAATGAACAGTTTGCATTGTTGTTATTCAATACAACGAAATAGGACAATAATACATTTTAAACTTTAGCTTTAAGATAGATTTATTTCTGACAACTACTATAAAGGTAAATGCATAGTTGGGGCCCTGCCTCCATTCAATGGTAGAACCGGCAACAGTTGTAGTGTCAAAGGTGGATTGGTCTCACTTTCAGACTACAGTTTGTATTGTTGTTATTACAATACTTTATTTACTGAGAGTAATCAGTAATATGGTCATTGTTTGCACTCCTATACAATATTCTTAGTTAGGCCATATCAGTTGTTATAACCTTCATTCTTGCCAAATATTGATTGTTGGCCACTACTTAATAACTTGAAATATGCCAATGTGCTGCATGCAATAACATCAGTACTCACTGACATTTCAAATGCCTCTTTATTAAGCTAATTTTATTTTATCCAAACATGAAACAGGGTTGTCCATCAACAAAATACCTTGCCATTACAACCAATCCTAAACATAACCTCAATTATTCTAAAACATGTTTTGAGACTAAAACAAAAGTTAGTAATCTAAAATAGTAAAGAAAATATGTCTTACCTTCTTCTTTTTCAAGGCTTTTCCTAGCTAGAGACACTAAGAACTGTTCTCTGGACATTTTCCAATACAACTGACAACAACAACAATAACACCTTGTGAATCTTAATACTCGTACACACCAAAATCAGCTGAACAGATCCAAGGGTGGCTTGGTTCTTTTCTGCTAAAATACAAATGCACACACTTCCCTTAGATGTGGAACCAACTACTGTTGGTTCTGTTCTGTTGAAATAGTAATGAAAACATCTCAAAATATTATAAAAGAGCCAATGATGGTTCTTTACTGCTGAAATCAAAAGTCTCATTCGCCATTCACAGAAAAATATCTTTTATTTTCTACGATGCTTACTACTAATATTGAGTTGGTTCCCTTTTGCTGAATGCGTAATCTTCTATTCACAAACCAGACATCACTAAATCTCACAAATTACAATTTTGTTGGTTGGTTCCTTTCTGCTTAATGCCGCTCAACTATAGGATCGTAACTCGAAAAAAAAGTTCTGTTAGGTTTTTTATTTTCAAGGTAGAAACGAAGTTTAAAGCGAGAGAGATTGGAGTTGAGAAATTACATTTTACAGATTCTATTTTATAGTTTCTAGTTGGCTCAGTTATTTTTAAATTTACAGCAGGTTGAAGAAACGATTTAGGGCTGTATATGTTAAATCCCGCTGCTTCAGGCGTAGTTCACACCTGCCGAGTTTGCGGAAGTTCTGAAAAGGTTTACATGGCTTTTTAAAACTGTGTAGCATATTTTTGTATTATTAAACTACAGCAAAAAGTTTGATTTCCCTGAGAAATAAATATCAGCAAGGTAATACGAATATTATTGTCAACGATACTTCCGTTTCCAATTATTTATTTGAAAATATACACAATATCTGGTTCCGAACAATACATATAGCACGCAAAAAACTTTTAATCTGCATTTATAAATAAAATAATGTAAAATTGTTGCTGAAATACATCTTTGGATAAGAAATCCGATAGTAAAAAATGCGATATGCTACATTACTTCACTTGATCAAATATTTACATCCCACTGTCATAAAAAAGTTACCACTTCTGTTTCGTGATTATTGTAATTTTGTACTGTACCAACTTTCGTTTATAAATGTTGTGTAGTGCTGCAATCATACAGTAAAATACTTTTTGGAAAAAACCTTAGTTCAGCTATTTCGTTTATCACGCTTTATTAAATGATTATGTTTAAGTTATTGATCGAAGAAATATTCATCAGAGAACAAAATAACGTCAAACACATTTTCTGAGCACACTTAGCACTAGCTTGTCATAAATCTTTTTTGAATATATGGAACTGGTTGCAATGAAATACTTGAAAGTAGATTCAGTTCACCTCTCTTTTTGTAAATTAATCAAACTAAGATTCTGTGGTAGATTATGCCTATTTGTCGCAAGATTTACACATCACCCACATATAATTTTAGACCAGTACTTGATCTAAGCAACCTGCTACGTACTCTTTTATATTAAATCAATACTTTATATATCTCCTTCTATGCTTATCGTTCTTTATCAATGTACGTGTAACACTGTTGCGCCTTGTAGGGAGTCTATACTTAGGTTAACAAACGTTCATACAATAAACTACAATAATATCTAAAACATTTTATCCTTTGTTTATTGAAGAGATTCAAATAAAAGTATAGAGAGAAATAGCTTACCTTGACGCAAATAATAAACGTATATCGATCCACTACACACATTTACAAAAAAAGTCAACCGTTCTCACAAAGTATTAATGTTTAAGTAAATCACTCTGGCTTACAACGCGAAGACACAGAAACTAGCTTTGTCCAGAACATAGGCGGCACAAACAACATTACAGATGAGGGTCTGCATAACTTTTTAAAACCGATCAGCTACACAAGGGAAGTCAACCGTTCTCACAAAGTTATTAAATGTTTTTATTAAATCACTGCTGGCTTACACGAGACAAAACTAGCTTTGGTTCAAGAACATAGCCACCGCCCAACATACAAGATGACAGGTGCTCTGCATTAACTTTTAAACCGATCAGCTTACTCCAAGAAGGGCAACAGTTCTCACAAAGTATTAATGCTTAAATAAATCACATAGCTGTGTCGGAATCATAGTCGGGGCGGACCAAACATACAGGCCAGGCGTCTGGCGAAGCGTGTATAACCGATAAAGGCTCTCTGTGTTTATCCTTTCCCGATAAAATTATTCTCCACGATGCATCAAAGGAGTAAAATAATCTACTCTCCGCCGGTTTTTGGGGACTTTTACAGAACTGGTGGATAATAAATTATGGGAAAAATAAATTATCGCCGTATATTTTACGG
>NW_025783372.1:0-31734 GCF_021130785.1 Homalodisca vitripennis | reverse complement strand
AGAGGGAAAAGGCCCCCGACAGTACCACGGCAGAAATAATCAGGCGGGAACGAATCAAACCTATTTCAAAAAAGTTTACCCGCCGTGTCCAGCTATTGCAGATAGGTCTGTAGTACGACGGGCAGCTCTAATATACCCTTCTTCCCTTGCTAATAATAACTCTAGCCATGGCGGTTTTTCCCAGGTGAGATGGAAAAACACTTCCTTCAACCAAGCAGGCCATTGGTAACCACGAGGCAGGCTCACGGCCCAAGAGCTCTGTCGTGGATAGGTTTGCTGGGCCATTGCCAGAAGGGATTGTCACTGCTCTCTAAAGCCACTTCGTGGCAAAAACAATGGGCAATTTCTCTAAATTTGCCCCTTTTTAAATCTGCAGCGGGGGGATGGAATTCATTTCCGGCACCTGCTTCAGCAAGGGCCGGAGAATCTCCTTACCCTTTCTATGTGAACTATTCAGGGCGAGCCTACGCCTATGGGTACAATACCACAAGGTCTCGGCGTGCTCGCAATGCGGGTAGGTCTTCATCCCTAATAAAATAAAGGGGGAGAGAGCGGACTACTCTGTCCCTAAATCTTTTTCGTCCCTATCAGTTTCATCTTGGTTTTTACTGAAAACAATTAGGAAAAAGCTCGGTGGAGAGGCACCTGAGAAAGGGAAGGGATGTTCTTCAGACACTCCTCTTCATCGCGCAACCAACATGCATACCAGCAAGGCAAATCCTGCTGAATCAGCACGTGCACAAACTGAGTCAGTAGGAATTGAGGATGGCCTTGTCCGCCAAAGAATTGGCATTGTGCACCTTTCATTAAACATCGACATTGAGGAGGAGCTTTCGACAATGCCAAAATTCACTTTGCAATTGGTAAGTTGGAGCACAGGCGACGTGGCCTCGAGCCCAGCTCTGTGCCGGTGGCCTTTCCTTGAGGGCATGCAGTGCTGTGCGCTCAGGGAGGATCCCAGGGGCGATTCAATGAAGTATCGTCTTGTGGATCGCACCCACATGGGGATATGTCCTCTAAGGAGGCCTTCCTGTCACCTCTACTGACTAGGAAATACTAGTTAGTAGATGGTCTACTTGAGGGACCTTACTAACAAACGGAATCTATGTCCAAGGATAAATGCAGACGGACCATAGTCCCTGATGGTACAGGGAATATTAAAAAAATATACAAATGTTGTTGTTGATATCATGAATACCAACCTTCAACATGTTAGCACAACTCGTGTTGTCAGGCGAAGGAGAGGGGGACTAGGAAAGTAAAATCCCTCTAAAGACAGTAGTTGTACCATTCACTAGAAAAAAAGAGAACATAGAGTCTCTTTCTAGGCTGACTGAAACTCGCAATCCACTCAGCTGGAAGTGGTCAAAGAACAGTCAAAATATTTAGGGGACTGACTCTAGACCATAACGGCTTGACGTGGACTTGATAATCTTAATAATATCCTGCACAAAGCAAAGTGGGCGCTTCATGGACGTCCAAGTGAGGGACTTGCAGCGAATCTCATGGGGCGTAAAACCCCATTATAGCACTATGGGCTTTACAAAGCAGTTTGTAAGGCCTCAAATCACTTTATTGGTTCCTTAGTCTGGTGGACAAAAGTTGAGATCATGGGTTAACTGCCCAAAGCCAAGCTTGATTGAAAGTCTTACAAAGGCTTTTGCACAATCTTTGTAAACTCGGAGCATTTCAGGAGCTCCAGTCCCTCAGCGACCCTCGAGGTGGGAGCTTTAGGACTTCTACCTCTTGATGTCCATATAAAAGCTGATGACGCGCGTGCCGGTAGTAAGTCAGCTTATCCGGCCCTTGATGGTTGCTGGCTTGTGGAGGTAATGGCTCGACGTATAACGCGAGCCATGGCGCATCAAATGAAGCTGTAAACCCAAGCCGAAGCGTATTCTCGAAATGGGGTTCTCCGACACAATGAGAAACGGAGAGCGTTCGTATTCAATAAGCCATTCTCTCGCTTGACTTCTACTCCAGGAGGATGAGTGGTGGAAATCGCAAGATAACTATCCTCCAAAACAATAATGGAAAGAGGAAGAAGCTTTGTCTGCTGGTACCACGGGATGGCTTCGCTTATTAAGGGTTTTAGTAGAATAGGGAGAGAACTGGATATGGTAGCCAGTGTTTAGTCAATCCCCTTAGAATAGATACTGCGCTTGCTCTTAGCGCGGCAGTTTTAGGGTCGGAAACTGCTCCATATTTCAAGGCCTGAACGATAATCTATGGTATTCCTAGCCTGTGCCAAGCTAGGGCACACCAGGAATGGGTACCAGCGAGATGTAAACATCTGTATAATGTCAGACAGTCAGGCAGCTCTTAAAAAGCTCTTGGGACTCCAACAGCATTTCAACTCCAGGCTTTGTCGTGGGAGTGCTTTAACAAACTCTCTGCAAGCTTGGAACTACCACTTGGGGAAACTAATAAAACTGAGAAAAAACTTTTTTTTAGACAAATTAAAAAAAGCTGATGAAAAAAAAGCATATAAATAATGATGTAAAAAAATAGACTTAAAACAAAAAAACCAAAGTTGTCGAAAAACAGTGTGCGTCTTGGTTGGGTTACCGGGCCACACAGGCATAGGTAGGCAAACGCAATAGACGCCGACAGGGCTTGGAGCCCAAAAGCGCAGAAGCAAGCCATGCCCATACACCGGCTCCAGAACTCAAGTTGTGGTATAAGACTAAGGTCAGGCCGCCTTACCAAAGTATAAACAAATGGTCCAGGAAGACACACCGCTTTGAAGGGTGGCAGAGTCACCCACAAGGACAAGCACTCGGCCAAAAAGAACTGCTTGCCTCGATTTTTCTAGCTCCGGATTACACCAGGATGGGCTGATGGGGGCTGGGCAGGGTTCGGGTTAAGCAAGTGAATTGCCTTGAATCACTGGACACGGCCACTTCAGGAAAAGACCTAAACACTCTAGACGCACCCGCCTTAAGAAATGAGAGGGACTCGGGAGGAGTAGGACTCTGCAATAAGATCTGAAGAGACCTGCCAAAAAACACATAATACTGGACTGTGAGAGCGACTGGGAGCAAGGGAGAAACGAAGAAGGCTCTTTTCGGTGATAATACAACACCATGGCGGGAACGAACTCAGATGGCTAGTATCTCATTAGGGGAAAATGCTTCTTTAGCCCTAATTAAGGGTCATCTCGCGGAAGATAGGCTTACCCCTCTAACAATGGAAAGGGGCACCACAATAAGCTCAGGTTGAGCAGTCGTGAGGATTCTATGAATCCACCCCAATTATCCCCAAGGAACAAAAAAAAAAAAAAAAAAAAAACTAGGCATTGACACATTTCAGTCAACATAACCCTGGACCATTTGATGGTGAAAACATCTTCTTTCAAAGCCTCGCTGGGAATCCCGTCCGGGCCGGGTTTAAGCCTTTATAGCTCTTTCAGAATGAGAAACGGAGAAAGTTTCATCTCCTCAATGGTTTTAAAAGAGCGGCTTGTGCAGCGGATAAAAACAACGAAACAAAAAAAAAAAAAACACAAAAAAAAAAAAAAAAAATCGTTTAAAATAAAAAACGTTCTCCTCTCCGTTCTAAGTCGGAATGTGGTTTCCGCGTGTGGATCGTACAGGGGAAAAATGGGGCCAGTGACGATCATCTCTCATGGTTGGACGCACCTCCACTGATGGAGGGTGGGACGATGAGCGAGGGGCGCCCCCAGGTTTCTGGGTTGCCCAACTTTGTAACCCCATAAACCCCACAGGATCGAAATCGCGATGTTTGTGGGCCCAATAGTTTTCTCCAACTATTCGCCCCTGACTGCTGTTGATGGCTTCGGGCGAGGAGAGACTTTCTCCGCAGCTTTGTAAAACATCCGATTTACGAACTCTGAATCTGCAGGAATTCTCGTTCTACTGGCGGGCTATCGTTTTGCCTCTAAGGCATGTTTTTCTGACTCTTCCCGCAAACTACTCTCAGGTCTAACCAGTAGGAGACGGGTACATTGACCATGGTTGATTGGTTATTTGAAACTTTCATTGAACAAAATGATTTACTGTGCGGCTTTATAGTTCAATGTACAAGCAAATGAACACAATAATTCACATAACGGCTCAACCAAACTTACAGAGTTACTGGTTTACGTGGTATACCATGGTTTACCTTTATATAAACGGATCTTCGTGCAAAATTTTTATATGAGTTCGTTTTTCGGATATTGAATGGAGAGACAGACATGAGAGGGATTTAATATTTGTCGCCTATCGAATGATAGGTCCCTAACGCTCATAAAAAAGTATTCATAAAAATAATGGTTAGCGAAAAATATTTCTTTTTAGTAATAAACGGATTAACTGTAAAATAAAATTAAACTATATTTAATTAATATTGTTATATTATCCAGGGCACGGAGTTTATTTAATGTGTATTAATATAACAAATTAGCACATTACTGGTTCAAAACGTTACATATTTAAATTAGCTCATGAAAGAAATAAATAACTATTTCGTCTAATAAAAATGCCATAAGCTTTATGTTAGAACTTAAGTAAGTACTTGGTGATAATGGAGTTCATTCAGTACAGTTTGCTTAACCTTTTATAATTTTAAAATGAGAATTCGTGGAAAAATAACTATATTCACATTTTTTAGTTGTTAGCGAACACAAGATATCATGACAAAAAATGTACAAACAAAAAATGGTTTATGGCAACAAAACATAAAAAAGTCACGGCTATCGCAAGTGAAGGTTTCAGTATTTGCATTTTATATTAAGCTTTGCCACAATACGCAAGCTTTGTCAAATGCGGGCCCAATATACAGGGCCCGGTGACGCTGTGTTATTCACTTCGGTAGTTAAGTTCAAACTACATGGGATATTCGGACTATAAACATATTTCAAAAAATACGTTATGAAAAATAAGATCTGGGTGCTTTTTTGCTGACCTGTTTTCATTGGGCTTGACAGAATATAATGGAAAGTTAGTTTCAAAAGAACTATTTCTGTTAATAAATAACAATATGGCAAGTACGTCATGCCATGTTTAATGAAAACAGGCTACGAAGAGGAAGCTTACAAATTTTCAAGTGTATTGCTGAGTTCATTCTTGAAATGTTATGCAGTCAGATAAACAGACACACAATCGAACAGGAAAGAAGTTTACCCCGCCAAACAAAAGAAAAATTGTGTCAGTCTAATCAGTGATTGGCTTCAATGACGCCCGTCGAAGTCATTGTTCCGTATACAGAAATTTTACCACATTGTTTAAAGATAGGTTGTTACTAGTTTTACCTATAATTGTGTTTTCACAGCTCAGGTGAAATAGTGAGTTGGCAAGTCTACTCAGTGATTGGCTTCAATGACGCCCGTCGAAGTCATTGTTCCGTATATATTAAATTTTACCACATTGTTGAAAGATAGATTGTTTACTAGTTTTACCTATAATTGTGTTTTCACAGCTCAGGTGAAATAGTGAGTTGGCAGACTGCTTTTGTTGCTATTTTCTGTTTTAAATTTTCTGGATTAATACTACGGATTGTCTTTATAGTATAACGGTTTGAAATAATAGAAATAAACTTGTTGAATACAAACTTAGAACATATAAAATTTGGATTATTATAATACAAATTTTCAACACTTAGTTTGCAATTATACGTCGCCAAACGTAATTTATACAACCTTATTTACGTCTTTTATATAATAAAGGATACTGAAGGAAAAACTTTACATTAGTTATAATTTTTTGAAAGTGTAAATAAAACCTCAACTCTTCTACCAGCACTTAGAATTGGGGTAAAAAAATAACATTACAATTACAGATCGTCACTCTGAAATATTCACTGAGTAGAAATCCTTCCTCTAAAGACTCACAGCCAACAGTGTATTTATCGTAGTGACATCTTCTGTAAAACATATTGCAAGTATCTCAAGGGGGACACCATTTTATGTAATTTTACATGTTAAATCATTATTAAAAATAAGCCCCGAAAAGGAGACCCAATTTATTTACGATTGTCTATAATAAATGTAAGGCTTAACGTAGAGAAATCAAATGATAATGGTCCCTGGTATGAATATAAGCATGTTTTTATTTTGAAAAGTCCTTCCGGCCTACGCCCCACTAGTCTTCAAATTAGGATCAAATTTTATCTTGTTCTAAAATATTGTGAAATATTACCAAAGTTTAACTGAAACCAATAAGCCACAAATGTAATCTACTGTTCTGAGTAAACATTGTTTTATGACAACACCACTATAATCAAAAATAAGTTTAATAAATTTAACCACCATTTTAAATTTGTTTACGTTTTGTAGATATGAATTTTAGAAAGAAGAACAATTAGTTTATAGATTTCACCGTTTAGGTAAGTAGGACTAATCTGCCTTAGAAATATATATATATATATACTCGCCTTCGGCTCGCTGGGGGCTACGCCCCCAGGCCCCCAAAGTAAACGCTTGCAAAATTCGGGGATAAGCGGAATTCGGTGACTGGTTAAGTCCGGACATTAAGTAAATGACAAGGGATTTAAAAATTGACCTTTTTCATAGATTTTTTTCCGGATTCGTAAAAACTTTTGACTTTGGAGGGCATTTTGCGGTTAAACCGTTAGAGATACGACAAAAAAGTGACTGGACCTTTTCTTGTTTGGAAAATTTAATTTTGTCTTTCGATTGTGCCCTCCAGATCTGATCTACGACCTATGGTTTTAGCCAGAAATGAGCTCGGGAGAAAAGTCTGCACGGGTCAGCCTATCTTGAATTGTTTAGTATAAAACATAATAAAAACCGACCTCAAGGCAGTATTTTAAGTCGAACAGGGGGTTTAATATCACCAGGAGACTATCTAGTCAAGGCGAGAAATTCCCTGGGGTGGGTGATTAATGTTAAGGAGGTTAAGACAAGAGGGGGTTTAATTTCGTCAGGATATTGTCTGGTCATATGAACAACTTCCCAGGGGGGGTTAACGTTACCGGCGGGATAAGTCTCCAGGGGGTTATCTGGTCATTACCAGGATCTTCCAAGGGGGGGGGGTTAAGAAGATTTGGTGACTGGTAAAATTCGGACATGAGGTCATGGCAGGAAATTCCCTGGGGGGGTTTAATGTTACCAGGGGGGTTTAACACATCAGGGGGTTGAATGTACAGGAGGTTATCAGGTCATACCAGGAAATCCCCGGGGGGGGTTAATATTACCGGGGGTTAATGACACACTTGGGCCTTTTTTAGAGGGTATTGTGTGTCTGTGAAACATAAGAAATATTCCTCTGTCCCTATCTACTATTGACGCTTAGCTAACGCTCATCCCAACTCCCGAAGTCACTGAACCTTTTCTGTAGATCACGTGATTTCCTAAATCCCGTTTAAAATTTGTTTTGAGTTACGACCAACCGTTTAGCCGCTATCAAGCCCGGAATGTAAATTTTTAGGCGAAAATGTCCAATATTTTCACTTAATCGCGTTTTGCGGTCAAACTAAGGGAAATATTAGTAAAAAGTCACCGGACCTTTTTTGTAGGTCATCTTATTTCCTAAATAAAACGTTAGTCTTATTTTGACCTCCGACCAATGGGTTTCGCCGCTATCGACCCCAAAAACAAAAGTTTCGCGTAAAAGTTACAACAAAATTGTACATAATCACGTTTTTCGTTTTTTTCGGCCAAACCAATCGAGATAGGGCAAAAGATTACTGGACCTTTTCTGTAGATCGCGCAATTTTGCTAATTTGATGGGTCAATCAGATTTGAGCTACGACCAACGGTTTTCGGCCGCTATCGGGCTTGAAACATTATTTTTATCGAAAAAATCTCTGGAATTTAAAATGTTCGAGCGTTTTGTCGCTGAACCATGGAAGATAGAGCAAAAAGTCATTAGACCTTTTTTTGTAGTTCACTTCATTCCTGCCCATGAATTTTCCGTCAGATCCGAGCTAGCTCCAAACGGTTCGCCACGCTATCGGGCTTACAAAAAATGCATGCAGGGGTGAACGAATGCGCGATTTTTTTGGGAATTTTTTTTGAGGGGTTTTGAAAATGAAAAATTCTCACTTTTCGGGATTTTCCTGGTGGTTACACGTGGAAAGCTATCTGTGTACCAAATTTCAAGTCTCTAACTCATCTGGAAGTAAGGTTAGAATTAGTATACGTGAGTGAGTGAGTGAGTCAGTCAGTCAGTCAGTTACACATGCGGTTGTATATATATTAGATATATATATATATATATATATATATAAGTAGATATGAATATGGCGGTTTCTAGCTCACTTTTGGGACAGACAGAAAATCAAGGGAAAATACTGTTTATAAGGACAATAAACGAATCTGTAAAATCAAACAGTATGGCGGTTCTGGACCACTTTTGGGACAGCCCAAAAATCAATACAAATACTGTTCAATACACCATAAATATGTAAAAAACAAGATAATAATATGACGGTTCTGGACCACTTTTGGGACAGCCCAAAAATCAATACAAATACTGTTCAATACACCATAAATATGTAAAAACAAGATAATAATATGGCGGTTCTGGACCACTTTTGGGACAGCCCAAAAATCAATACAAATACTGTTGAATACACCATAAATATGTAAAAACAAGATAATAATATGGCGGTTCTGGACCACTTTTGGGACAGCCCAAAAATCAATACAAAATACTGTGCAATACACCATAAATATGTAAAAACAATTCACAATACAATTTACTTAAATAAAACTATGGTAAACTGTATTCAAGCAATTTTTCATGACAGTATGACAACATAAATTGTGGAATTTATAATACTCGAATGTTGAATTTAGAATATGTTGGCATTACCGTTGAGCGAGAAATGTTGGTAGCACGGCGCGGCACACAGGAGAACAGCCTTTCCCGTCCAGACCTCACACTAGTCAGTCATATTTAAATTTTACTCTATACTTTTGATCCAGGAATGTTAAAAGTTCACTGTTTACTGGTTTAATATCGCATTCTCTTCATCTTCAGCTCTATTTGGAACAAGACTTAGTGAAATTAATCCGTTTAGTTAGTGACAAGTTCAGTGCTTTATATTCTACAATTTTAACCACGTTACACATCTTTTTAAGACTCATCCATCATAACATCTCTTCCTTCAAGACAGTGTGAATCATTCAGTTCATCAAGACATTTTCTAATCATGCCTATTTCATTACTTCAAGCGACACTATGGTGTGGTCTACAGTCACTGATCTGCGTTGTGCAACATCTCGAAGCAGCGGAGTGTGGTACGTGTTATCACCATGACGTGATCTGCAGTGTTGTGCAACATCCTGAAGCAGCCGACGGTCAAGGACTTGTTATCAACCGCATGCCCTTCCACACTCTGAACATCTGGGCTACACTGCCTCAACACTCCGCAACACCTTGTTTCATCACTCGACCCCTTTCTGCACCCTCCAACCACGTCATCGCAACCCTCACGAAGAATGAAGATCACAGATGAGTTCTCTTAAAGATATTAAGCTTAATCTATAGATTTAATAATGTAAATTAGCGCTTATCAACACCTTCATGAAACTAATTTCTAAAAAATAACAAACCAAAATCAAAATTCATTCAGATGACAAAAATTGGCTTACAATTGGCATTCAAACCGCCGTTAAAGTTAGAAATAAAACTGTATAGACAAAAGAGATTTGAACAAGCAAAATTTTATAAATCGAAAAATTAAACATTATAGCAATATTTTAAAAGAAAACTATTATAAAGAACTGATTGAAATGTCATCTGATTCAAAAACCAAATGGAATATTATAAACAAATTTTTAAATAAATCCAAAAAAACCTTGTAGATACACAGGTGATTTTAAATACAATGAACAAAATTCTTTGCAAACATTGGTTCAGAATTGGCTTCAAAGATTCCAGATCTAGAAAACGAAAAAATGAAATCAAATCCGAACTCTTATATCTCTCTGAAATTACCAAACTAGAAATTGAGACCAAAATTAAACTTTTAAAGAATGATAAAGCAAGTGGATCAGATTAAAATTCCAATCAAAACTAATCAAAAATCTTGTATACATAATAAGTGAACCACTAGCATACATTTTTAACTTAAGTATTTCAAACTGGCATTTTTCCCGATAGATTAAAAATAGCAACAATCAGCCCAATCTACAAAAGTGAAGGAATTTTATCAGATCCATCCAATTTTCGACCAATCAGTCTACTACCAATAATGGCAAGATATTTGAGAAATGTTTGTATGAGAGATTATATAGCTTTTTGGAAAAATACAACCTGTTATCAAGAAAACAATTTGGCTTTAGAGTTAACCAAAAATACAGAGGAAGCAATCAATTTAGTTTGTTAACAGTATTGATCAAAATACACTAATCTCATTTCTAGACCTTAAGAAAGCCTTTGACACTGTAGATTTTAAGATATTACTTATAACAAATTAGAACATTTAGGAATTAGAGGTAAATGTTTAGATTTATTTGCTAGTTATCTTGATAACAGGTTCTGTAATACAAAAAATTGGCCAACAAAATTTCAAATTTAGAAAAAATCACCTGTGGAGTTCCTCAAGGAAGTTGTCTTGGTCCTCTTTTGTTTATAATATATATCAATAGTATAACAACCCTTAATTTACATGGCGGAATTAGTACTCTTTTGCCGATGACACAGCCTTAATAGTTAAAGGTAACGATTTATATAAAAAAACAAACGAGGACCTGACGAAAATTAATAATTGGGCTACAACAAAATAAATTAACTTTAAACTTTCAAAAAACAGAATATATAGATTTCTCCAGAACTAATGACCAATTACCAATAAAAAAGGTAGAATGTTATAAGTACTTAGGCTGTATCATAGACTTAGACTTAAATTTTAATCAACATATTAACCATATAGAAAAACAAATTAAAAAATCTTTGAAACCGTTATATGTATGTAAAGAAGAAATAACTTCAAAAAGTCCAGTATTTTCAAGCATTTGTCATGTCTTTTCTAAATTATGCAATAACCATTTGGGTAACAAAAATATTTCAAACCTTTCTAACATTCAAAAACATATTATGACTAGATTCAAGATAAAAAATATCATATCTTTAGATTCTTTTATAATACATATAACAGGATAAAATTAGCCCGTAAAAATAAAATAGATGTAAGTAGTTTAAGTAACATAGAATTAGATATTTTTAATAAAAATTTAAGCGATACCCAAACTTAAGGCATATTTTAACTACGAATATATACCAAACTAAAAGTTATTACAATCTGTAATTATCTTGTTTCAAAATTATCTTATTTCAAAATTATCTTGTTTCAAAATTCTTTTAGGTTCAATTGGGATCACTTGGCCATTACTTTAAAACAGATTTGATTGTAGGAAGTATGGCCGAGTTTTTCTCATTGTAATCTCCCTTATATTACTCCTGATTACATCATATTCAAGCAATTTATCAGAGACAACGGACAACATAACAAAACCGCATTGGTAACCGCACTCTGAAAATCCATATTGATAATTATATCGTTTCTTTGAACCAGAAATATTTGTCAAACTCTTTGTTGTATCAATGACAATAAATAGGTCTAATTCGCTAAAAAATTCTTTAGGATTGTAATACATTTCCTTATTATTACAGTAAACTTTCTTAAAATCTTGGATACATCTGATACATGATTCTGAAAAGACCTCCGGAAATGTTTAAAATTTTGTAATTCATCTGGATAATAAGAACCGTTCAATTTTACTCTGATATTTTTTACATCCAAACTATCAAACTTTGAAGGATTTTTTTCTTGATTATTCTGGTCTATCTGTTTGAAAACCTATGATAACGAACTTGGGGATTGAAGATATTTCTATAAATATTTGTAATATCGAACGAATAAGTTGTTCCGGAAATACCTTTTTGTTCAATACATTGCCAATCTAGAAAATTAAACATAATGTTTTGACTTTTTGTAATTTCATCAATCAACCTTATTTTACTCGTGATTTTATAATCAATCATTGGAACTCTAATAAAAAAAATCTGTAATTGTTATTTTTGCCATCAACTGGCATATCATTTCCAGTTTTTGTTTTTAATATCGCATCATCGTCTTCTGCTCTTATAAAAACTTAAGATAAAATCCTCCTTTATTAGATCGGGAATAGTAACATTTTCAAAAAAATCCTAATCCAAAATGAGATAAATTTCCAGCTGCTTCAGAAAACACCAAATTTAAAATCTGATTCAAAGCCATTAGAAGTTTGAGAAATAACATCACTTTTTGAATACGAAATAGTTTCCTTTAATAGTGCTTATATGACCACAGTTTTCGACTTCTTTCTATCAATTTATTTGTGTTTTTCTTACTTCAATCTTAGAAAATAAAAACGGTATAAAATTATCGATTAATCTAACATTATCAGTTCCAAGATATGCTTGACCATCTTGTTTTGTTAAAGTTCCAGAAATATAAAACTGGAAGTTAGACGAGCAAAAGTTATCTCCAAAATCAATATTAAACTCAGTTCTTTTATTCGGTTCATTCAAATGTTGTTTACTAATTGGATAGAAATTTTTAAACTCCGCCCTTTCAATATCACTAGCATATTTTCTGTAGTCCACCATTTTATAAGAGAAAATTTAGAAATTTTAAACATCATGTATAAGAAAGATATCATTTTTTCATCGATCTAATTTTAGTAAAATAATTAAAAAGATTAGACTCATTTTTAATGATCTACTTCGTCATATTCAGCGATTCTCTTCCTTACATTTTTGCGATCTCCGGTCACATATTTCAATAAAATTTGCACAGGATAGTAACCGCTATCTATAATATTGTTCCAATCAACTGTATCTTTATTTTCATCCAAAAACTTTATACTCAAGTGTTGATAGAGACAAAGAACAGACATATGATCTTTTAATTGATAATGTATATTTTCTTGAATGAACTCTGATGATAAAGTTTGATATTTAGCAATGTTATACCAATTCAATTTGGTTTACGTATAATCGCATCATATCTTCGGATAGTTCAATATTTTGTGAGATATTTCCTATGAGATATTATGAGATATTTTTGTCGTCCCAATGTTCCTTTTTCAAATCTCTTTCGTGTTGCATTATAAAAAGATCGAAAGCACTGTAATGTCCCGCCATCTCTATTTATTAGTGGAAAAATTTCAAGTTTTTATAAATTGGCTCTTTTTTAGCGTTACATTCAGCACATTTTTCCAGAAATTCTCTTAACTCCATTGATGTTTGCATAGTATTTTATATCATTTTGTTGCAGTTTTTTCTTTACATCTCACACATATATATGAGCGCGCCATTTTATATAAGGAAAATTAGTCATCAATAGCCACCTAATCCATTAAATCTGTTGTCGATGTTTTCAAAAGTTTTAATCGACATCTTCTTTAAATTTATTAAAGTTTTTCTTCTAGTTTATTTAATTTGTTATGAAGTAAAGCTTGATTAATTAGCTACTCTTTTTAGAAACTTCACATTTTTCTCTATAGGTTTCATTAAAATCCTCTTGAAATTTATTGACTTTTTCAATTAAGATCGGCTTTATATAGATTGAAATTTTTCCTCAAAGTTTGTAAATTTTTCATCACAATTTTCTATAGATCTTTTACTTCTCGCTTCAAGTTTTTCATAGACTTCTGTTGTAAAATCTTTTAACATGCTGTTTATGATTCTCGTAATTTTTGTTTAGTTCATTAAACATTTAATATGATCTTCTAATTGAATCATTACAACAACATCAAATGGATTAATTCCTTTATCTAACACTGCTAATTCTTTTTCCTTTTAAAATCTAAGGCAATTTTTAACATTCGGATCATGTAAATCAACAATATCGATGTTTTCTGATAATTTTAGAGGTTTTAAAATTTGTTCTTTAAACAACAACATCATGTTTGTCAATACCAGGTCGAACACCGACAATTCTTTTTTTATTAGCCAAACTAACATAATTCCTTTTCAACTTTGATCGCTTCAGTAATTTTATCAGCTTTTTCGATATGAGACATTAAATTGGTAATAATTTTTTTTACACCATCATCAAACTTCTTTTTCCAATGTTTTTATTTTATCAGCAACTTCATTTGAACTCATGAAATTTGCAAGTTTGTTATCATATTCTGCTTTAAAAATCTTCAATCTCGACAGCAAAACATATCTGAATCTGGAAGGTTTTGTAATAAATTTTCTAAACTTGTTATCAAACTCATTTCTCAAACTATCAAAATTCAAACTATTATCTACATTAATTTTGAATAATTTGTGTTCCAAAATACGTCAAAAATATTTTGTTGAATCCATATTTATTAAGTAATAATTTGTTAACAACTTATTTAAAATCTTTACCAGTACTCAGTTCATTCAAAACAAAAACACATAAATGACCACAAATTGGGGGATCTTTATAGTCTTGAATCTGAGAATCATTGTAGTAGACGCTTGATTTTTTCAAATATTTAACCAATTCTATAGGTGGTTTGTCCTCAATTCTTCCATACGAATCAAAATAACATGCATTCTTATCATTTTTATAATAACAAAATCCAATGCGATTCCACTTCCCATAATCGAGTCCTAAATTCACAATTCCACATTCAAATTTCTTAACTTTTTTCAGGTAATGTAATCTCTCATGAAGATTCCTCTAAAATGTTTAATATTTTTTGCAGATTTCTTCCAATTCCCCGAATGTTTAAAGGTTTAAATTTTTTTTTTCAATGTTTGATTTCACGTAATTCAAAGTTTTTTTCATCTAATCCAGATCCTGTAACATCTTCCAACTCTTTATCTAACCAATTTAAAATGTTTTCGAACAATAGGAAATCACAATCCTTTTTAACGATTGGAGCAGCTTTACGAACATAAGGAACAACATTTTTAACAACTGGAATATTTTCTCCAAAAATCTAATAAATCTTTCAAAAGTCCACCATTTTTGAGTTCTTTCAACTGATTATAAGAAAATTCTATTCTGGTTCCTTTATTGTTTTTTCTTATGTTTTTTCGAGTTTATTGTATTGTCTATTTGTTAAAAATATCTTATCTTCGCCATTTTTTAGTTGATCTATTTTAAATTTGAAATACTAACGGGTATTTTTCTTCTTAAAAGCGGATTTTATTTTTTCTTTCTGATTTTTGCTGAAGTTTACGTTCACCTCCATTTATATAGTTAAAATTTCAAGTTCTCTTCGATTTCCCATTCCTAGTTTTTCTCTTCAAAAACATTGCTCCAGCTGTTGGAAGCGCAACAAATCTTTCACCTAAACTAGCATCTTTTGATAAAAATCTATCCATTGCCTTATCTTCAAAACTTTATCTGCCGATATGTCTGGAATTTGTGTGTCTCTATGTTTTGCATAAAAAATATCGTGTTTCCATAGCAGCTTTGATCTAATTTATTTATACCAGTATCTCCTCTTTTTAAGTCTTTTTTTCGAGTTTTGTGCCAGGCCCCAGATACTGATAAGTTGGGTACGTGTAATTCAAAAGGTAAATTGTTGATAAAATCATTCAAAAGTCCACTACCCTCAATCATAGATGAACTTATTGCCGGCAAAACTCGTTTTAAATATTTAATTCCATCAGGTTTTTCAATCATTTCATCAAGTTTGTTCGAAATAAAAATCTTTTAATCGCTTTCTTTTCGTTCAAAAAAATTGTTGTTTTCCAGCCTTCTCTTGAGCATAAATATAATTAATTAAATTTCCATCGAGTTTTGTCAAATCGTCGAATATATCTGTTACTCAATCTTATTATCATTGTATTTTTCTTACACCTGATCCTTCGATTCGTTTTTCCCCAAATTGGTTAATCAAATTGAGATATTTTTTTACCTTTACTTGACTTTGGTTTCTTAGTTGATGGATCATTATTTTTGTAAATTGAGGTCAGATTCCCATAAAATTTCTGTATACTTTTTCAAATCTTCTTCAGAAATATAAATTGTCTTTTGGGGAACATCAGTGCCTGTTAATAATCTCCATAAACCTTGAGTTCCTTTATATGTTTTTATCTTTAATAATGATATCATTATGTTCAAAATTCACGGGCAAATTTCCAATCATAAAACTTTTCTTTTTTTTTATCTCCAATACAAACCAAATTTATCATCTTTTTACTCT
Organism: Homalodisca vitripennis; assembly: GCF_021130785.1. Lineage (NCBI taxonomy): Eukaryota > Metazoa > Arthropoda > Insecta > Hemiptera > Cicadellidae > Homalodisca > Homalodisca vitripennis. The sequence continues at coordinate 15,641 of NW_025783372.1, read as the reverse complement.
AGGAAGGAATTTTTTAAACCAATTTTACCAATTATTATATCCGTTGTTCCAGGACTTATTGGTTCAACTTTGTAGATTCTTCAATGATTCTAGGTCTAAATGGTGTTGAACGATCGGTAATTTTGGCAATTCAAACTCAGATTCTGGTATCGAAATATCAGCAAATTGTCGTACAACTGGAACCAAATTCATCAAATTTTGATTATCGCTTAAAAACGTTTTTCAATTTTACCTTCAACATTTTTAATTGCAGAAGTTACAGGTTGATTAAATTTTTTGAATAAATTCTTGTTTCTTTTTCATCAATTCGAATCTGTTCTTTAAATTCTTTGATTAATTTCTTTTCGATTTAATCAAGTTTTTTCGCCTCTTCAGAAGTTACGTTCACCATTTAATTAGAAAAATTTTGAAACGTTGAACGTGGAACGTAAAAACGTGAACACGAAACGTGAACACGGAACGTAAAACGTGAACGTGGAACGTGGAAACGTGAAACACGAAACGAGAACACGAAACGTGGAACGTAAAACGTGAAACGTGAAACGTAAAAACGTGAACGTGGAACGTAAAAACGAGAACACGAAACGTAAACGTGAACGTAAAAACATAAAAAACAACTAGATTATCACACGTTTATATTGGAAAATTTATTCAAATATTTGCCAATTTTTTAGGCTTCAAAGTTAGATTAATAGTTAAAAATCCGTAGTCTTCCTTCCAAATTTTATCACATAACTCAATAAAGTGGTTAAAACTCATATCAGATCCCACATAATTGTTTATAAATCTTTCTCGAATAGGTGATTCGTCTTGCTTAAAAATACACAACATATTCAGGTTATTTCTTATAACTTGTCTATCAACCTTTGAAAAGCATTGAGAAAGATAGATACAAGAGATATTTTTGTGACGAGACATTACGAAATATTCCTTGATAACGTCTTGATTTTCCAAAATACAATCATCAAAAACGATTAAAGAATTCGGTTTACATTCGCTTAATGGAACTATGTCCTCGGAAGCATTATAAAAATGTGATATTTTTTTTTGTTTAAGTTTTTCTCAATATTTTCAAATCTTTCTTGTAATTTTTTATAGGCGTCTTGTTCTAAAGATTTACTAAAAACATACAAATTGGAATAAGGAATCAACCTATTGTAGATAAAATTCAATAATAAAGTTGTTTTTCCACATCCACTTGAACCAAAAATTAACAATCTGATTGGTTGATCTTTCTTATTTTCTTCAAATGTTTTGAAGTTTTATCTGATCTTTTTGCTTTAAAAATTTCCTCCATTTAAATAGAAGATTTTCATCTTGAAGCAACGCTTGCGAAAATGAAGCTGTTCAAGCTGACTTCAGAAAGCTCTAAATTAGTTTTAAACTTGGAACATCCTATACACTTAGAGGAAGAATCAAATTATTTTATCGTTTAAGCGGTTTTTATTCTGACAATTTTGTAATAAATATTAGTGAAAGTTCTCCTTATTGTATAGGATTTAGTGAGAAGAACATAACAAAATATTATGGTTTAAACAAAGGATATTATACTTTCGATGAAATAAAAAATTCCCTTAAAAATTATCTGAAAACATTCAAACAATCAGATAAATCTTTAAACTTTGACGAAAAACAAGTTTGAAATGAAAAAAAATTATCTCTCTAATAAAATTCAAATAAAATCACCAGTAAGAATAATGTTTTCAGCAATTATTGTAGAATTGTTAGGGTTTGTTCAAGAAACTATTGAGCCAAATCAGGTATATTTAGGAAATAAAACGCCAAAATTTAGACCGTTTGATGTAATTGAAGTGCACTGCAATCTCGTTGAACCTAGTTTTGAAAATCATACCGAACATTTACACAAAGAATCTGAAATTTTGTACACTTTTTTTCCCAAATGTTGCTTATGGATCAAAAATCAGTGAAAAACCAAATGAAATCGATTATATTCCAATTAGAAAAAATATTAAAAGAATTCAAAAAATCGTTCTGACTATTCAAGACTCTGAAGGAAATATATTAAATAATGAGAGTAAAACAACAATATATTTTAAGATTGCAAGTAACTAGTTAAATTTCTTTCTATCTAAATGGAGTCAGTTGTAGACCTACTCAACAATCAACTTACATTCAATAATAAAGACATTTGCACGATTGTTGACGAAATAATGAAATTTGGTTTAAGGCTAAAGATGTTGCAGAAATTTTTACAATATGAAAAATACTAGACAAGCTAATCATAAATAATATTGATAATGACGAGAAAATAGCCTTTAAATATATAAATTACAAGAGTCTATGCCATAGACCCTTTCAAAATCTTTCATCCTGACACTATTTTCATTAATGAATCTGGATTTTATTCTTTAATACTAAGATCTAATAAATTAGAAGCAAAAACCTTTCAAAAGTGGGTTACAAAAGAGGTTTTACCCTCCATTAGAAAATTTGGTGAGTACAAACTTGAAAACAAGATTAAATATTTAGAGGACGAAGTTAAACACTTGCAAATTAAAGATGAAATGAAATCATTGAAAATAGAGAATCAAGAATTGCGAATGGAATTAATGAAGAGAGATATGGTTATGTAAAGAGATTTTGATAAGAAAAAAACACCATGTTTTTGTATTAATTAAGAAGAATCACATGTGGGAATATCCTTATTACGTTATCAGAGCTCAAAAGAGAGAAATACCGAAAAGATTGAAAGAACTTGAAAAATGAGATTACCCAGAAATGGAAATTTTAATTAAGACATGGAGATCCAAATAGTATAAATCTCTACAACCAAATGAAAGAATCTTTGAATATTTTATACAACGGAAATCCTTTTACTACAAAATATGGCAGAATCTCGACTGATTTATAGAATATCTAAATTACACGATGAAAATGTTAAACTCTCGATTATATTATATTTTGTTTGGTAAATGTTTAGCATAACTAGGTAACCATCGTAGAATTCTTTTTTCATATTCACAAGGCATTTCGTTTTTATAACTTTCGCTGAAAAGTTTTTTAGCACAATCTTTGCAAAAAGCATCTTTTCTATCTTTACTATACTGCCAGTTATTAAAATTCAGAAATATTTTTAATTTCTATACAAAAGTAACACTTTTTCTCTTCTAAAGTTAATTTGTTCATTTTATCATATAATTCCTTACAATAAACAGTCTTTTTCTATTCTCTTCTTGACACTTTGTACATTTCTTTTGAGACTCCCATTTAAATAGAAAAATTATTACACAATGAAAATGTTTAAACTCTTAACTTATGATATTTGGTTTGTAAATGTTTTTGATAATTATTTAACCATTTTATAGTTCTTCCACATTCACATTGAGTATCTTCATAATATAATCTATGAAGATTCTTCTTTACACAATCTTTACAATATGAGTCTTTCTTATCTCTACTATAGTGATCACTATTAAACTCTGAAATTTTTTTAGTTTCTTTACATTTAAGACATTCTTTATCTTCCAAAGTTAATTTTTCTATTTTATCATATAATTCTTTATGATATTCCCTTTCACAATCTTTGCAATTATAATGCATTCCATCTTTCCTATTTTTATCTTTATAAAATTCATTTAAATCTTTAAATTCTTTGCACTTTGTAACATTTCTTTTGATGCGCCATTTTATATATAGAAAAATTTATATTACAGTTTTGACTTCTTCAATTCATATTCATAAAACTTTTCCGGTTATTTCTTCATTATTTAAATCTTTTTATACTATAAGTTACAGGATCTGTGTTATTAATTTGATAAATTCACAAAGATTTTCTCTTGACCAATTGTTTCTTATATTTGTTCGAAAATGTTTGTTTTTTACTAACAATTCTTACATGATCATTGACTTTAAATTTAGTTTTCGTGTGAATTTCAGGTGGAACATACTTGAAAACGGTCTCTAATAACTCCTTTTCTGCACTCCTTATCTACGTCTTTTCGGTTTCATTTTGATTGTGCTGTGAACTGTATCGTTATAATTGTTTACGATTTTTTGAAAGAATATCGATCCATTTAAAGTTTTTATTAATCTCAAAAATTACTTTCATTCTCTTATTTTGAGTTCTGTTATATCCTCTCTACAATACTTGATTTCTCTTCGTTTTCAGTATGATAAATCTTAGATGTTGTATTTCCTCAAAACATCGTTAAAATTCTTTATTTTAAAACTCTAAAACCCTTATCTGTATGAAGTAGATTTGGCGGTTTGTGATTGATCTTTATCGCGTCTTTTACTATATCCTTCGAAGGCTTTTTGAAACATCTTTACCGTTTTTTTCTTTTTGATAGCTCTTGACCAAGCATATTTTGAGAAAGTATCAATAACATTTAACATATACTTGAATCCCATCATTTTGATCCGAATAGTTAGACATTATAACTAAATCTGCTGCCCATAAATCGTCAATTCCTAATGTTATAAATTTTTCTCTTTTTAAACTTCTTTCGTACCGGTGCATGAATTTCTCTAGCTTCAATCTCGATTTCTTCCTTATTCTTAGATTCTTTCTTTACTTGTTTTTCATAAGGATTCTTTATAAACTTACTCTTGTTTGTCTTACATTTGAACATTTTGCTGCAATTCTATACAACCCGTTTTGAGTTTGAACGATTTTTGAATCTATATTTTTCGTTTTCTTTTTACACTTGTGACAGTGAATTAAAATCATCTTCCCATTTACATATCAAAGTTTCCAAGTTTATTTAATTCGTCTAATATATCAGATTTATAGCCATAAGGTACTGTATCGATCTTATTTTCTAGGACAATTCCTCTTATCATCTTTAGCGTTCAGTGCCAGTTTGTTTATGGTGATGGTATACAATTCATGTTTGTAGCTTTTGATTACTGTCATCTCCCTAAATTCTTCTTTATCTTCGAACAAACATCTCTTCAAGTTTTTCGATATTTATTGTTTTATTTACAACGCTTCTCTTAATTCCTTTACATCTTACTGGATTTTTGTCTAGATATTTGTACGAATACATCTTTGATCTCAATCCACAAAATTCTTCTAATATCTCGCCGTTCAATTCGTCTTTGAATTTCCCTATTACCTTCTTATATTTTTAGTAGTGAAACATTCATGATCTTTTGGATAATCACTTGTATCAAAGTCATCTATATTTTCTTTAATAATTTTAAAGGGATCTCGTTTCAATTCTAGGAAACTAACAGTCCTGTATCCCATGTAACACAGATTCAAATCTGGATCAAACTTCTTTAATTTGTTGTAATAAAACTCGTACATTAGCAATTTTGAGAGGTCGAGAACTGAAAAATCCTATGTAAATCGGTTTGTTAAAATTTAACCTTTTGTTTGTACATGTTGACTCGCTATAACAGTTGTCGTCAAAGATGTTAAAGCATTTGAAATTGTGTTTTCGTAGCTTGTTTCATTGAAAATTCTTCATTTCCAAGCTTAATATCACATCTGTTTCTCACATTTTCCATAGATTTTCCAAAAACTGAGTTGTTCATCAGCTTATAAAAGTCCTTTTCAAAGTCGCTTGTAGCTTTGGTTCTCATGTTTGTGTTAAAAATCAATGTATTCTTTCATAAAAGGCTTCTGATCGAATGCAATAACTCTATTCACATGTTTCAAAATCATACCTTGTTCCAAATAGAACTTCAAATTTCTCGAATGAAACAACGTATTCAGTTTTATTCCAGTAGAGTTGTGCAAAGTTTGTTTTTAAAAATGTTCTGGAGCAAGAGGTAAATCCTTGTGATGTTAGTGTAAATTTGTTCGATATCCAAGATCGACTTTCGAGAATATAGCCATAATCTTCGTCGCCAGTGAGTTCTAAAATTGTTTCTTGCCACTCTTCTTTTGTAATACGTTTTAGGATCCATCCACTTGATATCACGACTAAAACGGCAGTTTTTTGCATAAGACCATACCCATAAAGGTTTGTTTGCATCGAGATAGAGTAAATAGTTTTTCGGGGCTTTGTCTTATCAAAATCTTTTAAATATTTTGTTTATTTGCTTTCACATATCGTTTTAATACACTGAGAAATGCCTCCGCGAATACCTTTTTCGATCATCAAATACATATTATAATCACTAATTAATTGGTAATTCTATCTTTCGTTAATTTTAACATAGCATCCCATGCAAGACTGGAGCTGTTTAGATAGTGTGCTGGATCAAGCTTATAGCAATTCAAACAAATAATTCCTAAAATTTTCAAAGATATCAGCGAGCAATAGAACATCTTGAATGTTATAGAGATCAGAGAGTAATTTCCTAGATTTTTCTCTTTTAATTTGTTCCAAACATTTAAGTAGTGTTGAAAATCTTTCTCAGATATGCTCTCATCTGTCAAAAGTGAATAGAAATCTTGAATTCTCAATTCTTCTGTGTAATCAAGTTTTTCAATACTGTCGATAAATTCATAGGAAATATTCCTTTTCCAGATAGAATTTTAAAAATCTCGTCGTCGTCATTTGGCTGTCTTTTCTATTATCTCCATTCAATATTCTTCCATCTTGTATAAAATGATTTGTATGTTTGAAGTCTTCTTTCTTTAGATTCTTAGCTAACTTTTCTATAGACGAGGCCATGAATCTGAAACGTGTCTACGAACGAAAACTTGATGAATTTTCTTGGCTTATCACCTTCGAATTCATATCCATATCCCTGAATTTACTGTATAATATTATATATTTTTCATCTGTGTTTGCGATCAAATCAACATTTCCATATTGTTTATACCAATTCTTTTATGTACAAATGAGTATCGTAATTTGACATATTGTGGCAGAAAACGGGAATATTCTGAGGAAATTTCAAATTTAGATTGCAACATGCATGAGCTGCGCCTCGAAACTTGCCGGTTAAATGACAATGATCTCTCACTTTATTATAACTCTTATCTTTCCAACTATCAGGAGTAAAACCATACTGAATTGACTCAACATCATAAGCAGACATTCGCAAATATGACAAACGGTTTGCATTTTGGTATGAAATTTCTTCTTCATCAGGTCAATTTCATAGGTTTTTTGTTCTTAGAATTTATATTTTGTAAGCTATGTAATTTCGATAATTTATTGAGTTCTTCAAACAATTTTGCAGGAACATTTGGCAAATCTTCTTCATTTTTTGCTCGATAACATATCGGCTTGTACATACGATTGGTCACATTTGACACTAAATATAGAGTAAAACCATAAGGGAATGTGCTTTCTGAATCTTGGTTGTAGTCGATCTTTGTGGATTGTTCTTGCATGTCGGAATTTTTTCTAAAATGCTCTCAAAATCCATATAAATAACGTACGGATGGCTAAACTTCTTTTGATAATTAGTAAATTTAGTTGTTTGACCTGGAAATGGCATAATATGTTTGCAATACTTCATGTTGCTTGCAAATTTCTAAATGATCTGCTAAATCTCCAGATTTGTAGAAATGGCTTAAACATCTTCTACATAGCAATTTTTTATGTTCGTGTTTAGATAACTGAGAACTCACTAATCTATTTAAATCTGTTATCAACACATAATGAGATTTGTCCTTCTGTTTAACATACAATAAATCGCTTTCTAACTCGGCATTATAAACTTCGGAAATTTGTAATGGAACAATGTTGAGTTTTTCGTCATAAGTATAGATATTTATAGACATTTTTGTTTATTTGTACTTGGAATTGGAGCTGCGTTTTCCTTTTCTCAAATAATTGTATATCTTTTAAAGACATTGGATACTCAAAGCCCGAAAATATCTCGTCATTTACAAATTTCCTCGTATTGCTTTGCTCTGTCAGCATTCTTTTCGGGTTTTCCCATAGCACATCGGATAGAATAAACAAAACAGAAAATCATCTTTATTTTTGATAGGCAGGCAGGGCGGGTAGGCGGGGATTGTTGTATCCCCTCTCTGGCAGTATCTGTGTTTTACAAACACAATGACTGCTGGTCAGCTGAAACATCTATTCTCCTGGATGTTCAGGAGCTTTAGTGTTATTAGTCAGGATATACAAGAGTATATATTCTACTTAAAGCTAATATTAAAACTAAAACTTGAAACTTAAAAACTATTTTACTATGCTATTTTTCTTTACAATCAGGTCATTAATTATTTATTATTTACAGTCAGGTCAGTTTCATTTGTTGTGTTGATAGTCAGGATATACAAGAGTATATATATTACAACTTAAAGCTAATCTTAAAACTATTTACTATGCTATTTTTATTTACAATCTGGTCATTTTTTTAATTATTGTTTACAGTCAGGTCAGTTTATTTGTTGTTTTAATAGTCAGGATATACACGAGTATATATACACTTAAAGCTAATCTTAAAACTATTTTACTATGCTATTTTTACTTACAAACTGGTCATTTTTTTTTTTTTGATTATTATTTACAGTCGGGTCAGTTCATTTTGGTATTTATTGTTTACAATCTGTTATGGTAAGCTCAGTGTTTTCTACAATTTTGTTTATACATACAGGTCTGTGGTTTACATTGTTAAAGGTAAGTATTTACATGATTATGTTGTTGTTGCTACGGAGATCCAGTAGTAGCATTCTTGGTTTTGGGATTTTCCTGGCCCGCGGCCCTTCTCTGGTCGACCATTCCCTGATGTGTGGCCACTGAGATTCTGCAGCTGCTGCGTACAGCGGACTGCTGCGTTCCCTGACACACTCCTCCACAGTAGGAAGCCCTGTGGAACCGCTATGAAGTGACAGAGTTCCTGACGAACCAAACGGTGAGTCCCGTCAGGAAGCCGGACCGTCCTTGTGCTCTGAAAAGCCTGTTCCAGCTTCTCTTCCTTGAGTTGTTTTAAGAAGACGTCCCCGGCGTACCATGCGGGGCCCCGTCGTAATGTCCAGACCGTTCGAATGATGGCCCTGTACAGCAGCAGCTTTCCCTTGGTGGTGAGTGGGAGGGGCGGCGGCTTGGTCGCAGTAAGTGGAGAAGGCTTCTGCGTGGCGGCCTTGGCTGTTCTGGCAATCGGTCCTTCTGTGCAGCTTGGAATGGGTGGTCGGGTGTCCTCGCCTTTTTTTTTAAGGGTCATCCCCCAGGTATCTCAGCCTCTTTGTCCACGCGATACGGTTGGCCTTCCAGAAGTATGAGTGTTTTGTGCGACATGGCCCCACCTCTGTCCCTGGTTGAAGCAGATTGCCGCACATATTGTCTGTGTTGGCCTTCATCCTCCATTTTCGCATCCAGGGCGCTAAGGATGATCCAGTTGGCTCTAGGATGCGTCCTGCAGGATGGCTTTGGACTATTCTTCGATTTTGGTATAGAAGAGCGCGTCGTCTTGCGATAGAGAGCGATCTGAGACCCCTGTGGGTGATCAGGGAATATCGTTGGTGTACCAACAGGTACATGGATTGGTCCTAGGACTGAGCCCTGTGGGCCACACCAGCGGTGATCTGCCTGTTGCTGGATTATTGACGGGGCCCGACCGCTACTGCGAAGTGCCGGTCTTGCAGATAAGAAATCTTAACAGTTGTCTTAGCATCTTGGGGGGAAGAGGACTGGCGTGCCCAGCTTGAAATTCAGACGCTGCGTGCCAAACCCTGTCGAATGCCTTGCTGATGTCTATTGAGACAGCAGGTGGTCACTCGAACCGAGGTTGGCATTGTCTGCAATCTCCGTGGTGACTCTTGTTAACTGAGGGTTGTCGATGCCTCGGCGGAAGCCATACTGCTCCTCCCGTCAGAGCTATGGAAGAAGGTCTTCCGGAAACCGCACCATTACGAGTCGCTCCTAGTAGTTTGGAGAGGGCTGGGAGTAGTGATAATGGTCGATAGCTACCTGGAGCGTTAAGTTCTTATGGGCTTTTGGTGAGCATGATTATTTTTCCGCCTGCTTCCACTGGGTGAGGAAGTGGCGAAAATCGCAAGCCAGGGCTTGTTGAAGAAGGACAGTGAGCCCACGTGATGACCCATGGTGGTAGCTTTTTCAAAGCAGGTGTTGGCCCAAGTCATCTTGGTCCATGGTGCCTTTCCTCGGTTTTCAGCTTGGCCAGGCCCAGAGAGACTTCCTGCTCTGTAATGGGTTCCATCTTCCCTCTTCCATCGCTGTCCTCTCTTCTTCCGTTTCACGGGGGCTTCTTCCGCTTCCAGGTAGGAGGCATCGACCATATCGTGTGTCCCCGGGGGTCACTGATGTTTGTTTGGGTGGAGGGAGAATTGCAACTGCCAGACAGCGTCGCTAAAGGCTTTCGGCCTTATTCATGTGTGTGAGTAGACTAGTCCATTGCGTTCCTAGGATTTGGCTGCTCGAGCTTTTTTGGCCAGTTTTCAGAGCTTTGGCTAGCCGCCATTGCAGACACCATCCTCCGGGAGACTTATTGTCTCAAGATAAGTTTTTCCGACCTTTGTGCGCTATGGAGTCCTGCAGGGAGTTGCTTAACTTTTTCTTGTCCTGTCTTGTTGAAGGCGGCTTTGGACCCCCCAGTAAATCGCGTTCTCTGCCAGGTCTTCCTCAGCCGTCTCCGCAGTTGGACTTCTTCCTTGCAGGTGTTGAGGAAGTCGGGCCGGCGGTGAGTCAGCCACGGGTGAAGGTTGCTTGAGGCAGCTTTGGTCATGGCGTCCTGTAAGGCCAAGGATTGAAGTTCTCCAACTTGTCTGTTGAGGTCGGCCTTGGAGTCCCTGGACGACTACTGGACGTGGGCGGTCTGCCAGGAAAGTTGTGATATCTGGCCCCAGATTTGACCTGTGACCTCTTAACTCTGGGGGATACCGGTAAGTTCCAGGTCGGTTTAGGTATAGTCCTGACTGGCAAGTGGTCCCAGAGCTCAGGTCCCCGTGACGACACCTACCGTCACTGCTGCTGGTATGCCGCAGTGCATGGCTGAAGTCCAGGAATGTCCGGCCGATGGTTCTCTCACACCCTGGGGTAGCGGGTCGGCTCTTCTGGCCACGCTCATCATCACGTGTGGCCATTCCTCTGAGCTGCTGCCGTAGTCGTATCCCTGCAGTGTTGGTGGCCGTGCGCAGCCACACGCCGTGATTTTTGCGTTAAAATCGCGCCCGGCCTATGAGAGCAGTACCGTTGGGGCCTTAGTAGTCTGTTTTATAATCAGCCTGTTTCAATTGGAGCATCGTTTTTACAAGTAATACTGAGGATAGTGTGATTTCAGAGCCCTCCCGAAGGATACTGCAACTGGTAGTAACTTCCCCGTTGTTGCCCTGCGGCAGTTTTACCAGCTCGGTGCGGGAACACGGCGGTGCACTAGTACGGCCGTGCCTACCCGAGGGGGCGGCGTACGCTGCTGCTGTGGGCGGTTCCGTCCCATGTAAACCCGCGTATGTCGAGCGGTGAAGTTATAATCTCGGGGAAAGGTGTGTTTCCTGGAGGAGGGCAACATCGATGTCGTACTCGGTGAGGAACTGGATGAGTTCGGCACGCTTGTGTCTGATCCCATCGCAGTTCCAGGGATACTAGTCGACGGGCATCTAGCCATGACGGGAGCCAAGGAGAGAGGCCAGCGACTGTAGAGTACGTGTTACCGTTGTCAGTTGCTCGAGGATGACTCTGAGAAGTCTAGGCAGCCCTGGCCCAAACACGAGTCCACATTTATCCTCCTGGTCCGATGTGGTGGTGGCCTTGAAAAATGGCCGTATTGTTAGTCGCTTCCTCGGTTGTAGTCCGGGAGCCGGTGTAGCGGTCTAGCTGCTGCTGGCGGGGCGTTTGGTGTCCGCTGGTCCGGGTGGGCTGGCGCTGGCTTGCGCGGCTCCTCTTCATGTCCTCGCTCTTGGTGCGGTCCGCTGGGGATAAGTCCGGGGTCTTGACGGCTTTCTGCCCATGTCCTCGGCCCGGTTTGTCTCGGTTGGGCGGATTCCCTCGGTGACGCCGTCTCCTCCTACTCTCCTTCTCGTCGAGCCTCGGAGTCTTCATCCTCGCCGTGGTCGCTGGTCCGCTGACTCGCCGTCAAGTGGATGGCATCAGGGGCGCGTGTCGCTAAGCTGGGCGTTAGCGTGGGGGGGGTGGCTGGCGGCTGGTTGGTCCGCCGATCTCTCGTCCAATGGCGGGGGGGCTGGAGCACGTGGCGGTCTGAGCTCGTAGCGGCAGGGGGGCCGCTGTGGCGGCCTGGGCGAGCGGCAGCCCGCCACTGTGACAGACTGGCTGCGCGGCCGGCCCGTGGGTGAGCGCGCCCGCGCTCGGCTTGGGACAAAGGCTGTCCTTTCAAACCGGCTGACCGGCGTGCGGCGATTGCCCCGGGGACTAGGCCCCTTCTTTTCGGCCCAAGTAGTTTTGGGCCAGTCCACCGGTAGTTAGCGTTATTATGTTGCCCCTCACATAGTGCAGCAGTGCACAGGCCCACCTCTCGCTCTCACCCTGGGGCCTTTCCATTTCACACATTTCTTTGGCCTGGTGAGGCCCACCACACCTTACACATTTTAGCATGGCCTACCCACAATTGCCATAGCCCATGGGCCCAAACTGTTGGCATGTTGTGGCACTGAATTGGGCCAGCCCGGTTTTTTATAAGGGGTCTAATAATTTTTAAACATCTGACCATAAAATAAATTTGTCTATGTTGTAAAATTGTACACATTATTTTGTTAGTTTCTTCTTCTCCGTCCGGTAGACAGAAGAGTCCGGGAGTAGTGACACTAACCCAGAGTCTGGTTTCTTTCGTTCCCACCGGCTTCGTCTTTAATTTGAATATTTCAACCTACTCGCAAAAGTTTAGGTCGGTAAGCTCGTCTCATATATTTCTAATAAACTTTATACGGTTCTAGTACGCACCGCAGCCCGCTATAAAATTATTTTAGTAGAGCCTAGTGCCTGGCAAATGAGCGCGTAAAAAATGCCCCCCCCAAAACATTATTTTTAATCGGGTTAAATATTTTTTGCACTAGTCAAAAAATTGTCCCCACAGTAACTAGTCTTGACTACGGTTACTACACTGTTTCTTCTTTCTGCAGATGAGCGTGGAAATCTCTCCCTCCGCCAGTAATTTTGTGCATCTCGGCGGCGTGGGCCGTGCCAATCCTTGAAAGCTGTCGATGTACTCCGTGGGTTGATGCGGGGGAGTATTTACAGTCCTGCTTTGTCCATGTTGGTAGAGAATTGGGAGCCGAGGCAGAGGCTGTTTGGGCGGTGAATTTCCCCGGCTGGACAGGGCAATCTTGGCGTCGTCTCTTGTTGGCCACGTGGTCGGTCGTGTCGGGGTCGGAGGGTGCTGAGGCGAGTCCGTAGCGAGTGTCCTCCTCATTGTTATAAAATCGGGTCCCGCACAAAAACAGTCACTATAACACAATATCACTTGTCCTTTATAAAAATAAACTATTTAAAATATAAATGAATAGAAAGATAGTTAAGTCCTTTAATGCTAATCTTAGTCCACGGGAGTGTCCCTCCCACATTGTTACGACAAGGCCGGCACAAACCCATAAGAAACAATGACATTGAGTTATTTATGAAAATTGAAATAAATAAAATAAATAAACACTACAAATAACACTTGTCCACGTGAATAACCTTAGCTCAATTACAATTACTATTTAACACTATAAAAAAAACACTATATACATTTACTATTAACAAGCACATTATGAAACAACGGAGCAACAGCGTACCCCACGCTAACTAAACAAGATGGCAGATATTGCCAGTGAAAGAAAGCGACTGTCGGTGACTTCCCCCTGGCAACGCGAATCGATACAAACACCCATGGTGTGATATGAATTTTTTTTTGATATTTACACAAGCTTCTTCTCTTTACTTTGATCTCTTGGTGGTAAATCGATATATGATCCTGCGTTCATTAAATTCGTGTTTTATTAAGGCTCAAAACTAGTTGTTTTGCAGCGTTTTAAATGTCCATCCCGGAACCCTTTATTTGGTATTATTTGTTTGTTCTCGATGTGTTAATTTATGAAAAATTGCCTTAGTTATATAAAGTCCGTATCACAATCAGAAGATTTCATCCGCTTTTATATGTAAAATACATAGGACAATGTATGTGGTTCCACCGTACACTAAATTTCGTTCGTATTCGCATTCTAAAGATAAATAACCTTTACAATATTTTTTAGAACGGTATATTCTTTGAAAATTTTTTCTATTAAACTTATAATCTCTGGCCCTCATAATTGATAGAAATTTGTAAATTGACATGAATAGTAATTTTCGTTTTAAAAATTCGATTAAAATGTATTGTTTTGAAAAGGACCATGTATAGAGGGACATAAAACTGGTCCCTAACATCTATGAATTTGTTGTCAGGTTCGTTTCGTTAAAGAGTATTTTATAACAATTTCTTCGATCATTATCAGGACTTGAGTTTTAATCGTTTTGTTTCTATGGACAATTTTTCAGCGATTTGATTGAATTTTTTCAATCATTAAATAGATTGAGTTCCTTTTTTATATCTTCCTTTAAAGTTTTTCTTGTAATTCACGCAATTTTTCGATATATATTGTACATCTTTCTCGTGGACCATCGATCTCTAGATTCTCCTAAGCCCATTGTCTTAAATAATATTCAAATTCAATTTTATTCTAAATTTCTTTGTTTTTTTTCAAATGATTTTTCGAATTGTAATGTCCGAGTATAGTGATCGTGCAAAAAATGTTCCCTTTTTTGCAGTATCGGGCACTTCTAATTCTTTTTTCACGCTCCATATATATTAAAGAGCAAAAATTTGTAAACGTCAAAATTTTTGAGAAGTGTGAATATGGATTTGTGTGACAACTGTGACAACAAATTCAGCACAATTCATCTGGTCAAGATGTTTTCAGATTGTTCTATTTAATTTAATAAGAAAATCTTTTAACTAAGTTTTTCTTCCAGTGTGGTCCGCGCAGTGCTCGACCAACATTTTCTCTCGCTCAACGGTAATGCCCAACATATATACTAAATTTCAACATTCTGCGTATTATAAATTCCACAATTTATGTTTGTCATACTGTCATGAGAAAATTGCTTGAATACAGTTTACTCATAGTTTATTTTAAAGTAAATTGTATTGTGGAAATTGTTTTTATTTTACATATTTTATGGTGTATTGAACAGTATTTGTATTGATTTTTGGGCTGTCCCAAAAAGTGGTCCAGAAGCCGCCATATTATTATCCTTGTTTTTTACATATTTATAGGTGTAATTCAACAGTATTTGTATTGATTTTTTGGGCTGTCCCAAAAGTGGTCCAAAACCGCCACATACTGTTTGAATTTTACAGATTCGTTTTATTGTCCCTATTAAACAGTATTTTTCCCCCTTGATTTTCTGTCTCCTGTCTTCCCAAAAAGTGAGCTAGAAACCTTAGCCATATATCATAGTCTACTTATATATATAATATATATATATAATCTATAATATATATATATAACTATCTATATATGAATATTAAGTAATTACTGATGGAGTATATAAGAGGCAAAGAGCTATTATCTAACTTTACTATAAATATAAAGACTTTCATAAAACCTCTGATTCCGTAATATACATTTAATAAATCGTGAAATTAAGTAAACTCAACTAGTCTCTCGGTGCTCAATACTAACTAACCCCTTTTTCCAACTGTTGCCCCCCACTCTCAAAGGAGTCGCCCTTCCTATCGTCCCTATGCGGTGTGTTTCGGATATTGGAATACAGAATCAGCTACTCTCGTATTGAATCATTCACGGCAAAGTTTCCTTATTTTCTCTT